>NC_060267.1:61834446-61844168 GCF_021613505.1 Equus quagga
TGAGGAGTCAGGTACCCCACATACATAGGAAACCCTCACCCAGGTTCAGCATCACCCACAAACGTTTTCAGCTCTGCCCATGAGGACTCTGGCTGGGTGTGTGGGAAAGAGCCAAACTCTGGGAGAGTCAGACCAGGACACTCTGGGTATTCATGCATTTACCCAGGGAGCACTCACTGGGTCTGAATTTTGTGCAAGACACTGTGCTAAGGACAACTGAAGTTGAATAAAAGTAAGGCATACTTGACCTTCAGGAAACACCTTCCACGGGGGCTGTGAACTCCTGCATTTGACAGCAACCAACGTACAAGCTGGTTCAGAGAGGAGAGGTGACAGGGCACATGAGAGGAGGGGTCAACTGAGAGGATGGACACTTGTCACTGGTAGGGACTGGAAGTATGGGCGAGTTTGGGATGTGTGGAGACAGAAGGATCCCAGCAGAAGAGCAGGATGAGGAGGGACAGGGGCAGGAGGCATATGCAGGGAGAGTGGGGAGTTTGCTGAAGCAGGAGAGTCAGGTGCGAACCAATGTGGGGGTATCTGGGGTCCTGGAGGGACTGTGGATTGGACCTGGTAGGGGCTGCAGAGTCGGGGAGGGGCTTTTGAGCAGGAG
The DNA here is from genome assembly GCF_021613505.1 of Equus quagga. Classification (NCBI taxonomy): domain Eukaryota; kingdom Metazoa; phylum Chordata; class Mammalia; order Perissodactyla; family Equidae; genus Equus; species Equus quagga. Next base: position 61,835,060 of record NC_060267.1, read on the forward strand.
AGTGGCTAAGTCAGAGTTGTATTTGGGGGGGTTATGTGTCAATGGTGGGTTGGATGAATGCAGCTCATTGTTATAACTCCATTCAAGTCTTGAGGCCTGAACTGAGCCCTTCAACCTCTTTTCATCTGAGGAAGAGACAGCTTCCAGCTTCTCACTCCTCGATATCCTGACGGATCCTAACTCCACAGGGTAGAGAAGGCATTCAACGTTGCGGCAGATCAGAACTAGACGTCTCCCTCTCCCCTTGCTTCTCGGTGGGTGGCTGGGTTTTGGGTTTCCCTCTCCATACCTGCTCAAAGATTCCACGAACATAGAAATGTTGGCTGAGGGTGGAGCTTTAGGAGTTGAGCTCTTTCAGTATGATCACCGCGTACTCCATCACTTCCTTTGTGAGGAGGGCGTGAAAACATTCATACCTGGGAGGTAGGCAGGGGAGACCACTGTCTAAGGGGGCTCTGCTGAGCGTGGGAGACCCCAGGCAAGAGCCGCACCCCTGACCCCACGGAGGTGAGCTGGAATCTGCATTTAGCTCTGCACAGAGCTGCTGTGTACATTTCTTTTCACAACAGTCCTTGGTTTGTTTTGCTGTTTCATCTGAGGAAGATTTGGCCTCTTTTAGAGACGCTGTCTGCTCCTTTCTACAGCCAGGCACTACTCTGTGCTACTTCCAGCAGAGGTTGGTTTTAACCCAGGCAAAGAGAGGATGGATTTTCTCGACCACAGTGGCTCAGAGCTGCATCCCCTGTCCCCTCCTAGTTTTCAGAATATTTAGTGCGCTGCTCTGGACGCTCCTGACTCCTGACGTATCCCCTTGCAGAGAGGAGAAACTGCCACCGGGAAAGGGTTGACTAGTTTCGCTGCTCCATGCCCGACCCGGTTGCTCAGGTTGCCAAGGGCAACCCCCTCCCTCCGCGGGAAGGAAGCGAGGGCGGGGCCGCGGGGCTCCCTCCCCTCGAGTTGCCTTGGAGACCAAGTGTGTCCTGTTGCAGTTGAGGCTGGACAGGCCTTGGGTGCCTTGCGTGGTGCTTTCGGCAGGTGCGGGCCCAGGCGGTCCCCTGCTCGCAGGGCCTCCCCGCGCTTGACGGGGTTTCGATGGGATGTCCAGCGGCTGTCCCGCTCCTTGGTGGGCTGGGGGAGAGAGCGCACGAGAGGAACTTGCCAGGTCTTCTTAGCACACACTAGGTGCCTAATTTGCGTGGCTACAGTCAGTCTTCTCCCTTCCTCTACTTCCCCCTCACTGTGTCCAGTGGCGGGTGGGAGGTGAGGGGGGTCCTTGAACCGTGTTCAGCATCAGATTGGGGGTCCAACGCCGGAGTCGAAATCCCCCCAGCTGCCACCTTGGGCGGGTCGGCTTTTCCCAGAAGAGGCTGGGAGAGTGAAGCACAAAACAATAACCATTTATTGTTGTTCGCCCCAAAGTCCCTCTCGGATCTGCGTGCGCCCTGCGCGGCTGGCAGAGCCCGCCTTCTCCAGGAGTTCGGTTCTTGCTTCAGGTTTGTTTCTTTTTCGCTTCTTCGCCCTCTCCGTTGTTTTGCTTTTTGTTTAAAATAAAATCCCTGAGGCCAGAGAGGCGCCCCGATGCTTTCTCCCGGAGCAGAGGGTCTCAGCCTGGTTTCTCAACCTCCAGGTCGCAATAGAGACCAAACCCCAGACATGATTCCTGGACAACGGCTTCCCGGCAGGGGCGTCCAGCCGGCGGCCATGGTGTCCTCAGTGGGGAAGGTGACTCAGGTCCCCAGCGGGAATGTCTACCAGCAGATCTTCGAGGCTGAGGTAGGCCTGCCCCTCTGTCCCCCTCTTCCTGCTTCCCGATTCCCTCTGCTCCCCAAACTTCCCTCCCTCTGAAGGCCCCTTACCTGGGACTCTAATGAAATAGGGCTTTGAAATTGCTTTGATTTTAAAAATAATTCTTACTGGTTCTTAAAATGTAGGAATACAAAATTAGAATGCCTATTCTTGAAAGTTAGACAATTTAAATTAAAATTTTAAATTAAATTAAATTAAAATTACTCAGAAATAGCCAGAATTAAACATCGGATACCTTGGGTCTTTTTCCTATGCATTAAGGCATTTCTAATTTTTCTATTTAAAGCTGAGTTTGATTCTATACTCGTGTTTTGAAACCTGCTTTTCCCCTGTTAACAGTATCTCGTGTCACTGGGCGTTCATGTACTTCTCCACATTTGGTGGCTGCCTGGGACTTCCCGTAATGTATTAAAGTGACGCCCTCTTGACAACCATATAGGTTGTTGGAATGGCTTGTTGTCTGTAAAGAACTGCACAGGCAAAATTATGTCTTAAAAGAAACACACACTCAAACCCTTCCTTTGAAATTCCGTGCTGCTTATTTAAAAGGGACTTTCATTCCTACTTTGAGCCCTAAATAATGCTCTCTGTAGAAGGCTCGGAAATTATAAAAGCATAAGGAGACCAAAGAAACTGATTACTCATGTGATCCTGCTCCCTGGAAACAACATACCATTCTTAACATTTAGCAGATTTTCTCCCAGTCGTTTTTCTATACATTTTAAATTTTGAGCTCATACTGTATAATTTTAGTTATAATTTTTATTCTGTGCTTTTAATTGATACACATGATGGTATATCATATCATAAGCATTTTCCCATGTCCTAAAAAAATCCTTCCCAAGTCTCATTTTTAGTAAATGCCTGACATTCCACTGAAGGGACATACCACGTTTACTCAACCAGTCCACTGTTATTGGACAGTTCCATTTTTACAATTCCTTGTGATTATAAAAAATGCCTGGATGAGCATCTTGGTCTTCATTAAAATTTCTTAAAAGATGCCTTCCTGGGAGCAGCTGAATGACTGTTCTGGGCTGGAGAGCCCTCCCGCAGGGGGTGTGCCCTGGGGTTGAAGGCCTCCCTGCAAAGCGCCTTCCTGCTCGTGGTCCCCATGTGACCTTCTGAGACTGCATAGTCAGCCTCAGGGTGCAGGGAGCCTGCAGCTCTGACCCCCTCAACCCACATCTTCCATGGATTCAGGTGCAGCTGGTCCGCTCCCTGGCGGCCACCAGGAAGCGGGCTCTGGAGTGTTCCATGACCCCGAAGAATGGCAGGAATCCCTTGATGAAGAAGACAGATATTCCCGAAGGGGAGATGATATCTCCTCGGCAGCGGAAGTGGGTGCACAGCCTACCCAATGACTGGGTCACGGAAAACCCTGTTCTCTACAGGTAGGTCCTGCTGTCCAGACCACGTCCCCACACACTGGGGGTGCGTTAGAGTCTTCAAAAACTCTTAAAGAGCTCATACAAGCTGAGTGCCAGGTAGGAATGAAGTCCCAGTGTCCTCCCCTGAAAGAGGGAGGTCATACACCGACCGTGCAGGACCACGCAGGATCGTCTGCTTCTCCCTCCTGTCCTCCCCTCCCCCCCAGTAGCTATTGACTGAGGGCCTAGAGCCAGCACCGGGCATGGGGATCCCACCCTCCTGGAACTTGAGGCCTTGATAGTAAATAAATAAGCACGTCCCCGCAAAGATGGAAAGGCTCTGACACAGAGGGCGGGACGGTGGGACAGAAGTCAGGGAAGCTCTCTGAGGAGGGGCCTCAGCTGAGACCAGAGGATGAGGGGAGGGAAGCATGGGCAAGGCTCGGAGGGACAGGCTTGGTCCACTCCAGAAGGCCGAAGAGTCGGTGGGCTTGGGGAGAGGGGCGGGACATGAGGTGAGGAGAGGCTTGCAGGCAACAGGCAGTATTTTGGACTTTATTGAAGTGAAAAGCTGATCCTCGCTTTCAAGGCCCTCAGGCTGCTGAGTGTGGGATGTGGGAGCTGCACAGAGGCAGGGAGGCCAGCAAGGAGGCCACTGCAGTCCATGTGAGTTTGGGGGGCTGCAGAGGGAGAGTGAGGGGTTCAGGTGTATTTTGGAGGCAGAAGCCACGAGACTGGGTGACAGATTGGGTGGGAGGAGAGGGCTCCTGAGGGTCCTGGGTCTCTGGTCTAAGCACTTAGGTGCAGAGCAGAGGCACCCTTCCCTGAGATGGGGCAGATGGGGTGGGGCAGAGAGGTGAGGAATTCCTTCTGACTTCCAAGTTTAGAAGTTAACTTGAGATTCCTGAGCATGCCATTTCAGCTCCCTGAGCTCAGACTCCTCAAGTAGGGAAAAAGGAAAGGAAAGAAAAATGAGGGGTCCCATCCTTTGGAGCGCCTGGGAGAATGTAGCTGGAGCTGGGGTTCCCTTTGGCTCTTCGCGCCCTGCACAAGCCAGGAACCCCTCTCTGGTCCAGGACTCTGGGATGGGGAGTCAGTCCTCCTCTGCCTGCTTTTCCCACCCTTCCTCCTCCTTTGGGGCAGGGATTGACCCCATGCTGGGTAAAGGTCTCTGCCCTGCCCTGCCCTTTGACTTTTCCCAGGGAAAGCTCCCCTGAGACTCTGACCTTCAGTGCCCTTAACTACCTACAGGTGGGGAAACCCACTGGCCACCCTAGCCCAGACTGGAGGTCAGCGTTCTCCAGTCCATGTCCCTGATGCCCGATGCAGGGATCCAGAGGCAGCTGGGGCCTGTCCATGCCACCCCACCCCCCAGGAAGACGGTCTCACAGCCTGGCTGTGGCTCTGGCTCCCACAAGAGTCCCAGCCTCCTCTCAGCTGACCTGTTCTCATTCAGGCCCCTGGTCCCCCGACATCTCCCTGTGCCTCCCGAGGGTCCCCTCTTCCCCAGGGTTTAGCATCTGAGACAGCATCAGCCAGGAGCTCTTGGCACCCACAGCACAGTGTTTTGGGAAAGGCACTTCTCATGGAGGGTTCTGGCATTGTGCTGTGCTGGCTTCCTGGGACAGACAGACAAGGCCAGCTCTGTGCTGGACACAGATCCAGAACATAGCTCCCTATGGCCTGTGGCAGGAACAGAGATGTGTTTGTAACCTGCCAGGCCCTGCCACCCTCAAAATGACTAAGGTCACTAATCAGCATCGGTGTCTCTCTGGGGTACCTTGTCCCCTCTTGAACTTGGCCAGCCAAAGGCAGTCAACTTGCGCATTAATTCAAGCAGGGCAGGGCCTCTGGGTGGAGGAAGAGGAGCCCAGGGCAGGGATGGATCACCACTAGCATAAGCCAAGTCCCCATGTCCCCAGAGCAAGTGGCCGAGAAGCCAGAGCCGACAGCAGCTCCTGTGGTCCGGGCACCTGGGTTCCAGTGGGACTGCCTCTTAGTCCAGGGACATTTGGTTGACAAGGCTGAAGCCCCATGTCTGGAGAGCCAGCCTGGGCCCATCAACTGCAGCCCGGGCCCTGCGGTCTTCCTCGCAGCCAGGTCTGCAGCGAGCACTACATAAGAACATGTCTGGAAAGGGCTGCGCGCCCGGGGGCCCCCAGGAATGGCAGGCGTCCCTGAGAACTGCTGCATTTCTGCGGTGCTTGCTCTGCAGACGGTGCATTCAGGGATTTTTCCTCCAAAGCTACGCTTATGCTCACCCACCCTGGTCCTCCCTGCTGAGATAGTTTGGGATCTCTCTCCTCCCACACCCAAACCCCATGGACCGTGCACCTTGGCATCACGTGTGGGTCTGGGAGGCCCTACTCTGCTTTGTACTGTGACTTCTCCAAGCCCCCTTCCCCTGTCCTAGACAATGGGGTGACCCCAGCTGCCTCATAGGATGGGTGGCTGAAGGAGCAAGTAAGGAGCATACCGAATGCTTAGCGCTGGTCTGGCTTTCCCGGGCTGCTCACGCCCCTTCTGGTCCTCAGTTTCCACATGGGGAAAATGGCTCCTGCTCACATCCACACTTGGTTTGCCGCCAGAGCAGAAGCAAGCTCCCTGAGGCAGCCCCGGCTTCTCCTCTAGGGACCATAGTATCTGCTGGCAGCAGACACCTGGGCAGTGTTGGTTGAGAGACAGCCATAGCCTGGGGGCTCTCGGGAATCAGGTGGGCTGGGCTATTGCCAATGCCCAGGGTCCCTCTGGAGACTCCCCCTGTGCCAGAGCTGCCCTGGGGGAGTGAGGGGGCTGGAGGTTTATTGTTTTCCTCTGTGTGTGCCTCAGGGAAAAGGAAAAAACCAAGAAGGAAAAATCTCTAGAGAGTGAGAGCACCATTGCTGCCCGAGAAGTCCGGGGCCTCATGGACGCCATCGGTGAGCCTCCATTCAGCCATGAGGGCAGGCCTGGGCTGGGCCAGAAACTGAGCCCTGGGGACACAATCTGGGAGGTCTGATGTAGGAGCAGCTGAGGCTCCCACTGTGTCCCTATGCTCAGCCACATAGGGGACCCTCTCCCCTTGGCCTTATCCACTCACCCTTTTTGCCAGGACATCTCCCTGGGACCTTCTCCCCTGCGCTTCCCCTTAGCCTTCACCATGGAGCCTTCTCCCCTCGGCTTTCTCGCTCAGCCTTGGCCCATCGGCCTTCTCGCCTTGTCCTTCTCCCCTGGATCTAATCCGCGGGACCTTCTCTCCTGGACTTTCTCCCTTCAGCCTTCTCCCCTGGAACTTCTCCCCTGGAACTTCTCCCCCTGGACCTTGTCCCCTTGGCCTTCACCCCTGGAACTCCTCCACTTGACCATCTCCCCTCGGCCTTCTCCCCTGGAACTTCTCCTTTCAGCCTTATCCCCTCAGCATTCTCCCCTTGGTCTTCTCCCATGAAACTTCTCCCCTGGATCTTCTCCCCTGGACCTTCTCTCCTCGGCCTTCTCACCTGGATCTTCTCCCCTGGCCCTCTTCCCTTGGCCTTCTCCCGTGAACCTTCTCCCATCGGCCTTCTCCCATTGGCCTTTTCCCCTCTGCCTTCTCCCCACAGTTTTCTTTTCAGTGCCTGTTGCTGGAGGAGGAGGAAGGGGCTAACTGCACAGTTGGCATTTACTCAGGAACACCGGTTGATAAAGGATAGAGGATTTCTCAGTGTATATTTTCTTCCTCTCTGTTACATTGTCCTCATTTTTCTTCATCCTAGTACAGACGCTCTTTTTCTTTATGTTAATAAAGTAGAACATGCTCACATAAAGAAATCACGTTAGGAGGTAAGCAGAAAGTGATAACTCCCCTCCACAATAGCACCCCTTCTCCTCCCTGGAGTGTCCCCCCGCCCCAGCTTCTCATAGAGATTCAGGGGACGTCAGAGCACAGGGAGAGATCACAGACCCTCGAGCAGAGGGCCCACATCCACAGCCCTCTCAGCCGCTGACTGCCTTTGCTCCTCAGGCCCCATGCCTGAGTGTCCTCACTTGTAAAAAGGGCCTGAGCACAGAAGCTGCCTCTGGGCCCATCCTGAGGAGGGATGGAGCTAGAACAGCACCTGGTACACGGTCAGTGCTGTGTGAGTGTTGGTTATTCTTATTTGCGCAGGTATTTGCTTCTACAAAACTTAAAAAACCATAAATGGTCCTATTCTATACATTAGCATTTCAGAACCTTTTTCCAGCATTTAACTGTATATGTGAGACTTCGTTCCCTGTGGCATTTATGGATCACCTTCATCTTTTCTCTTTTTCCTTAAGCCCCTGACACTGCTGGCCCGCTTTGGGGGTCCATTTCCTGAACCAAGGCACTTTCTGCCTGTGCTGCCTTTTCCCAGGGGCTCCCCTGTCGCCCTGGAGCTCGAGGACACCCTCCTCACCTCTGTTGTTCTCCCCCAGTTCCTGAGAGGACCAGCACCATCACCCTTCAGGGGCGAAGAGACCATAAGAGGAAGGGCTGGCAGAGCACTGTGGGGAGCTTCAAGGAGGAGATCGCTCAGATTGGCATGGTGAGAATCCTCCTCCTCTCTCCCCTTCTGTTCCTGGGCCATTCTGAAAGTGGGCTCGTCACTGCACTGGAGGTCCAGTGGCTCACCAGGGTGTAGACAGAACCGTCGTAGCCATGTTTGAGTGGCTTGTTATGAGTGCCTGTTAGGAGCATAGCCCTGTTACCACCCCCATTTTACAGGTGAGGCCGAGAAAGTCTCGCCTGACTTGGCAAGTAAGGGGCCAAGTGGGAGCTGGGCTCTGGGTGTGATGCCAAAGCCCAGCCTCTGATCTCCCTGCTCAGTCCTACTCGTGAGGGGCCAAACAGCCTGGCCCTGAGGCACCACCCTCACTTGGCTCCCTGTTTCTCTCCAGAGACCTCATCTCCAACCCCACTGGTCCCTGGAATGTCCCTAAATGAGACCCTTCGTTGACATTCTGGGTCCTCCCTTAGCCCCAGCTTACACTCCTGGCTTTCTCCAGGGTCTTCTCTGACTCACATTGTTCCCCTAGATTCCTGGAGCTGCCTCTGGACTCACAGCACCAAGCAGGCACCCCCTGCCAGTTCTCACTGTCCCGAGCCCTCTCAGCTGGACGTGGACTCTGCTTTCCCCCATGAGCTCTGTGGCTTTGGTCACACAGCCTAACAGAGCCTCAGTCTCCTCTTCTGAAGTAAACTTGAAATTCTTTCATTGGCCACTTCTTTAACGAATATTTGTGGAGCCCCAACCTTGGGCCAGGCCTAATGTCAGCACCTACATCACAGGCTGTGATGAGGACCTAGTGCGTCTGAGGACGAGGCTCAGCAGAGAGTCGAGCGCCCAGCGCATGGCATGTGCCCAAAGTGGTGGCTGCCTGTGTGCTCCAGTTGTGAACTAATTAGTAAATCTTTTTTTTTTTATTGAGTTAATGATAGGTTACAATATTGTGAAATTTCAGTTGTACATTCTTGTTCGTCAGTCGTGTTGTAGGTGCACCCCTTCACCCTTTGTGCCTATCCCCCACCCCCACTTTCCCCTGGTAGCCACTAATCTGTTCTCTTTGTCTACATTTTTTTTCCAATTTTTTTTTATTGAGTTATTGATAGGTTACAATCTTGTGAAATTTCAATTGTACATTAATGTTTGTCAGTCATGTTGTAGGTTCACCACTTCACCCTTTGTGCCCACCCCTCACCCCACCTTTCCCCTGGTATCCACTAAACTGTTCTTGGTCCATAGTTTTAAATTCCTCATATGAGTGGAGTCATACACAGATTATCTTTCTCTTGCTGGCTTATTTCACTTAACATAATTCCCTCAAGGTCCATCCATGTTGTTGCAAATGGGACGATTTTGTTCTGTTTTATGGCTGAGTAGTATTCCATTGTGTGTATATATATATATATATATATATATATATATATACCACATCTTCTTTATCCAATCATCCGT
>NC_060267.1:61844268-61844631 GCF_021613505.1 Equus quagga
CACTTAGGTTGCTTCCATGTCTTGGCTATTGTGAATAATGCTGCAATGAACATAGGAGTGCATGGGACTTTTGGAATTGCTGACTTCAAGCTCTTTGGGTAGATACCCAGTAGTAGGATAGCTGGGTTGTATGGTAGTTCTATTTTTAACTTTTTGAGGAATCTCCATACTGTTTTCCATAGTGGCTGCACCAGTTTGCATTCCCACCAGCAGTGGATGAGGGTTCCTTTTTCTCCACTATCTCTCCAACATTTGTTACTTATTAGTTTTAGATATTTTTGTCATTCTAATGGGTGTAAGGTGATATCTTAGTGTGGTTATGATTTGCATTTCCCTGATGATCAGCGATGATGAACATCTTTT
>NC_060267.1:61844731-61853976 GCF_021613505.1 Equus quagga
ACCATGTGACCTCTTCACACAAGTTGTCTTACCCAGTTAATGGTTAGGAAATCAGAAATTTCAGACCAATCAAGATTTTCTTCCAGGAGAGAAAACTATTGCGAAGGTCCACGTTGCACTATAGACCCCTCACCCGTCCTTCACAGGACACAGTCCATTCAAGTGCACTTCTCCTAGTAGTAAGGGTGAGATCAAAGTTTTCCTCAAGGGCATAAGAAAAAGTGAAACACACATTCTCAGCTTGCTGCTGATTGGCAAATGGATGGCAAACAGAACCTCTGAGCATTTATTCTTGAAGACTCTGGTTCTGCAGGAAGGGGAATGTGAAAAGCAACATGATCAGAATGTAATGAAAGAACGAATCTCCATCGGAGTCAGATACCATTGTTTAAAAAAAAAGTGCCATGGGCACAAGCCACAAAACCAGAGGCTTCCCCCAGTGTTCTTTGACTCCATCTTTTTAAGCTGTTAAAAACACCCTTAAAATAAACCCACCACCTGGGAGGACAAGAAAAGGGTTACTGGTCTTTCCACCACCACCTGCCCGGCTCGCTCTGCTTTAGGCCTCCTTGAGCCACACTCCCCCGACTCCAGCCTGTTCTTCACAACATGTCAGGGTGGGGTTGCTTATAGTCTCTCTCGCCAACTTAGCAAAATTCAGTTACAATTAAAATTTGGAGTGAACTGAGGAGAGACTACAGAGATAGTAGTTTGCTTCACAATGCATTTTATTCTCGTATTTTCACTTTTGCTAATAATAGTTTCTGACATTGTGCTGGGCCCATTTGTGTTTATCACTGTGAGTTTGGATTGGGTCAGTTTGTGAGTAGGGTCAGGGCTCAGCCTACATCTAGGATGAGAGTTCACTCTGCTACTGGGATCATGGCTTAGACTGTGGTTGGGCTCAGGGTTCACCTTGTAGCTGTGATTAGGGCTCAGTCTGTGGTGGGCTATGAGTATGGTCTGTGACTAGGGTAGAGACCTGTCTGCGATTGGCATTAGGGCCCATGCTGTGATGGAATCAATCTTAGCCTATAACAGAGATTTGTTCGTGGTGAGCACTAGGATTCCATCGGGGCCTCGGGAGAGGGCTGTATTCCAGGAAAGAAGGGCAGGAAGCATTGGTCAGGAGTCCTACATCCTAAGAGTCCTTTGAGTGGCTGTCAGGCCAGAGGACTGAGCAGATGGGAAACTAGAGATCAAAGTGGTGGGGCTCAAAACAGAGTTGGTAACCCCCATCAAAATGGCTTAAATTACAAGGACTGGCAATATCAAGCATGAGTGAGGATGTGGAGCACCTGGAACTTTCTTCTATTGCGGGTAGGAGTATAAATTATACATCTACATTGGACAATTGCTTGGCAGTCTATATAAAGCTAAGTATATGTATACCCTACAGTTCAGCATTTCTGCTCCTGGAATAAACAAACAATGGCTACACACAGCACGGGTGAATCCCATGAAATAGTGTTAAGAAAAGAACCCAGACACCAAAGAGTAGATACTTTATGATTCCACTTATGTGAAGTTTGAAAACAGGCAAAATTCATCTATGATGATAGAAGTCAGAGTAATGGTTACATTTACGGGGTGCTATGGCCTGGAGGGGGCATGAAGGAGCCTTCTCGAAAGATGGTATACCCTACATTTTGATCTGGATGGTGGTTACACACGTGAACGTATATAAAAATTCATTGAGATGAACACAATATTTTTACACTTTACCACGTGTAAGTTATATCTCAATGAGAAAAAAGAAAGTAGGTGAAAAAATATAGAACCATGGTTGGCTAAAGACTGGTTGGGGAGTTAATTCCACAGTCATGACTTTTCTGCCGTGACAGTTGTGATGTTTGGCCATGGCTTGTTGAGCCTGGTGGGGGTGGGGGGTGGTGGATGACTAGGAGTCAGGAGTCCTGAGTCTGGATCTCAGCCCTCTGCTTAGCATGTAATCCAGTGGGAAGCACTAGTGTGTTGTGATCAGTGAAGAGGCGAGTTACAAATTATTCATTGGTGATTATAAATCACTGAAGCTTTTAATAATTTTCTCTTAATCCATTTGAATTCACAATACATGCATTTGGTTAAAAACAAATTAAATCTTATGCAAGAGTATACAGTCCATTTTCCCCCATCCCTGACTCCAAACACCAGTCCACCAGTCTCCCTCTTGAGAGGCAACCACTGTCATCAGCTTCCTAAATATCCTTCCAGAGATAGTCTGTGCATATTCATGAAGGACTTCCCTGAAGAAAATCAGAGCAGACTCAAGGTATGCCTATAATAGTGTTGCTTGCATACTGAATGCTTTCTTTTATTTTCAGAATGGAACTTTTCATTATAAAAATAATACATGCTTATTTAAAAATTGCATAAAGTAAAAGTGAAAGTTCCCTCCACCCACTCTACCACCGCTGGCTCCTCAGTTCCAGAGTTAACCAAGGTTAAGTTTCCTCTGTGGCCTCTCTGACGACTTCATACCTGTGTAAACACACATAGAATACTACTATAAATAGCCAATTTGCAATCTGATTTTTTTCATAACAATACATCAGAGATATCTTTCCACATCAATTATGTATAGCTCTAAACACCCTTCTTAATGGCTGCTTAGCATCAAATACTCTTCAGTGGGAGAGAAAGGGATGAAGATATGGCAGGAGTTCCACACGGGAGTGTGTCCCCTGAAAGCATCATCTATCATATGCGTCTCAGAAGAAAAAAATGTTGAAAATAGCTGATTTAACCCATCTGGGTCTCAGTTTCTAATCTGCAAAATGGAGGTAATCATGAGAGCCCTGACTCCCTCCCAAGATTACGTAGATCACCTCACAAGGACACACAGAGAGGAGGAGAGCAGGTGACAGAGTACTTAGAAAACAGGTGCTGCGCAAATGTGAGACACTGTTGTTCCCGGAGGGGAGAAGGGGGGCAGTAGTTCCAGGGTCTGGGGTCTAACAACCGGCACTAATCATAATTGCTTTTCCTGCCCTTCCTGGCTGAATGAGCTGTCCATCTTTGCATAATAATTGTGAGCATTTGTTGAGTTCTTCCTTTGCCAGGCATTCTTCTAAGATATGTATAAACAAACCTGCATTGAATCCCTCTGACAACCCCATGAGACAGGCACTCGTACTATCCCCATTTGACTGCTGAGGCAACTAAGGCAGACATCGTCAGCACGCGGTGGTCTTCCTTCTGAACTACACCAAACTCTGAGCTGTTCACATTGGAGGCTTTTGCCATGCTTCAGCTCCAGGGTTGGCCTGTCACTTAAACTGGTGGTTGGGGTGTATGCATTAGAGAAAGAAGTGGCTCATACCACTGGTACCAAAAAATAAAGAGCAACCGATGACAAAACCCCTGAGTCTCACAGGTAGTCACACAGGTAGTCACACTGCTCTGAGACCCTTCGTGACCCTCCTCTGCCAACTAAAAGCCTAGCTCCTCAGCCTGGTGGTCCAGGCCTTCCTTAGTCTGATCAAATAACCTTTACTGGCCTTTGTGTTATACCACAGGAACTTCTAAAACCATTTTCTCCATCATTTCATACCTGTCTGGGAGCCTGTCATGGTTTGAATTGTGTCCCCTGAAAAAAGAGTTCTGTTGAAGTCCTAACACCAGATCCTTCAGAGTGTGACCTTGCTTGGAAGTAGAGTGGGTGCAGATGTAATCAGTTGTGATGAACTCACACTGGAGTAGGGTGGGCCCGGACTCCTATGACTGGTGTCCTTATGGGAAGATGGCCACAGCAAGAGACCCACAGGGAGAGCACCATGTGACCACGAAGGCAGAGACTGCAGTTACGCAGCTGCAAGCCAACGAAGGCCAACGATTGCCATAAGCCCTCAGGAGCCAGGAAGAGGAAGGAAGGATTCCCCTACGGGTTTGGAGGAAGTGTGGTCCTGCAGACACCTTGATTTGGGACCTCTCCTCTCCAGAACTGTGAGACAATACATTTCTGTTATTTTAAGCCACCCAGTTTGTAGTGCTTTGTTACCACAGCCCCAGGACACTGATACGGAGCCTCAGTCATTTAACTCCAGCTCTGCAGACCTGAGCCCAAGATGCATCAGGCCTTCCTCCCCCATCCCGTTCCTGTTCTCTTAGCTGGCCCAAGCATCCTAGGCAGTTTGCTTGTACAACACTCAGAGAGTCACACCCACGACACGCCCATCTCTTCCAGCAGACAGAGCACCAGCGGTCTGTTTACTTCTCCACACGCCCTGTGCTGGGTGGCCAGGTCCCCTGCCCCTGCCTCTTCCCAGCTCAGGGCCAGCCCGGCCCCTCTGAGGAGACAGTAGAATGAAGCCCCCTTCTGGGTTGCCTAGGCTACAGTGCCATCTGAGTGCCCTTGAGCCAAGCAGCTGTGGCTGCAGGGAAGGGAAAGACCAAGGGAAGGGGGAGGAAAGGAGGGGGGGTAGGGGAAAGACCCAAGGAGAGTCCTTAAAAGTGGCTTTAGGGGCCAGCCCTAGAGGCATAGTGGTTAAGTTTGCACACTCTGCTTCAGCAGCCTGGGGTTTGCAGGTTTGGAATCTTGGGCACGGACCTATGTGCTGCTCATCAAGCCCTGCTGTGGTGATGTCCCACATACAAAAAATAGAGGAAGATTGTCACAGATGTTAGCTTAGTGACAATCTTCCTCAGACGAAAAAGAGGAAAATTGGCAACAGATGTTAGCTCAGGGGCAGTCTTCCTTACCCAAGGGAAACAAAAAGTGGTTCTAGTACAAAACCAGAAGGTGCAGTTAAAACTGCAGCCTCACCATAACAAGCATTATAAAGCAACATCGCCATCTTGCCACCACAGGGAATCCCGTATGAAGCCAACATGGTGGTAAGCACAGCAGAGAGATGGAGGAAGACTGGGAGCTGATGACATCGTTGGAGTCCCCAAATCGAGCCGTGCCAGATCCGCTCCAGATTTTGGGTTATAGAAGCCAATAAATTCTATGTTTCTTAAAGTGGTTTATGTTACTTCCAATTCAAAATATTCAATAAAAGATACATTAGAAACTCTTTTAACTGATTAATCAGATTAACCAATGTGTTCCATTCCGTATGTAAAATATACTACCAATTTATGCCTCTGTATACTGAACACTCACAGCCAATAGGCTGCTTTCGCTGGTACTTTGTCCCCAAACATCTTTATGTCAGTTGTATTTATCACTGCAATTATATTTTTAATTAAATATTAAGTAAACTGCAGAAACACAAGTACAAAAGGAAAGATAGTTCCTGGCTCTATGAAAACTAAGTTAAATGCTTTCAAAAGACTTGATTAAAAAAATTGCTTTTGGGATAGATATGTACGCATACATAGTTAAAATGCAACAATAAAAACAGGGATGGGTTTTACACTCAGCTTTGGAAGGGTCTTTAGGTTCTTTTTATCCTCTGAAGAAGCCAGTGCTGGAGATAGTGGATGATGCATACTGGGTGAGAAGGAGACTATTGTCTCATAAGAAGGCTTGCAGCTTCCACCTGGGACATCTCGAACGTCTGTTCTGGGGAAGCTGGGCACCAGGTAAGATGTTTGTCTATCCCAAGACTACCACACTGCTACGAAGCCCAACCTAGCCACACTGTGAGAGAGAGTCACCCTGCTAACCCCCAGCTATTCCAGCCATCTCAGCTTAGGTTCCAGAAAGCAAGGGAGGAAGCCATCTTGGATCTCTAGCCCAATGGAGCTTTCAGATGCCTCCAGCCCTAGCCACCATCTGACTGCAACCTTATAAGAGATTCTGAGTGGGAACCACCCACCTGAGCTCAGTCCACCCACAGAACCATGAGAAATAATAAGAAATTATTGTTTTCAGCCACTTAATATTAATTTTTTAATATTAATAATTTAATAATTAATATTAATTTAGCTTGGTTTGTTGTGCAGCAATGAATAACCACTCTTTTGTGGATGAAAGAAGAGAGTTACAAGAAAAGGGAGGTGGCCCCTAATGTCAAATATCATAAAGAGATCATGGAGGGTGAGAAAAGGCCACTGTACTTAGCAATTGCAAAGTCACCATTGTCCCTCAAGCACTGCAGTTTTAATAGAATGGTGGCAGCAGAAGGCACATTGGAAGTGTTCTCGGGGCAAGTGAGTGGTAGGAAATAGATACAATGGTAGACTGGTCTTTTCTCTTCCTTTCTTTTTTAATAGTTTAACATTTGCTGATGAACCTTGCCTGAATCAATTATGTTATTGGAGATTGCAAAATGGTGACTTCCTAATTCTATCAGTCTTTCTATGTTAATTAGCTGACATTCTTCTGTAAAGAAGAGTTTTCACTCATCAATTGGAGATGAACCTAATTTCTTCCTAAAATGGCAGGTTAAATGCTTCATTCTTTCTAATTACTAATTTCCTGACAAAGGAGTTAATGTCACAGTATTTCCATTGGTAGCAAATGAGTTTTTTCCCTCCCTTTCTTCTCCCTTTCTCTCTTCAAGCATCATTATGGACTCATGTGTGGACTCATGTATCATATTTATTCAATGTGTTACAATCAATTATAGGCTAAATTAGTCTTTAAAAAAGCAACAGAGGATAGGGCTAAGGGTGTGATCATAAAAGGGTGTGATCATAAAATTCCTGGAAGAATATAGTAGTTAAAGAAACACACACATATACACCCTTATCAGTAACAAAAAATTAAAATTAAAACTATATAGAAGAGAAAAAAACTATAAAATATCCAGTTCTCCTACTGGATATATAACCCAGAGAAATTGTCACATAGGTCCCATAAATTGTGTGTATAAAGATATTCACAGCACCTTTGCTTTTGGTTGTGGGAAGTTGGAGACAATTTGGGTGTCCCTGATTGAAGAAGTCCTTAGGTAAAATGTGGCGGAGTACTAAGCAGTAGTTCGAAGCAATGGGCCAGATCTTAAAAACATGTTGCTGCATGGAAGAAAAAAAAGAAAAAATATATAATTCTAATTATATAAGAAAAAATATATGTATTTAAAATAGTAATACACATTTAAAATAAACACAAACAAAAGGATATACACTACAGACACTGGAATGATTTCTTATGGTGGGAAACAGGAATGAAATTGGAAAATATGGATAAAAGAGAGTAGTAAATAAATAAAGAAAATCAATCCAGAGGCTTTGCAAGTGAGGAATAGGATGAAGTTAATCCCCCATATTTAAGTAGAAATGAAGAAATGATTAAATAAATAAATTGCTACAATTTTTATGGAAAGTAAAACATTTAAAAACATTGACCTGGCAATTCTAATTTTAGGAATCTAGCCTAAGGAAATAGAAACTCATTAGTGTTACAACAGTGAGAAAAAAGGTCAGTGTGTGTTCTTTTGCCCTTGCCCACACCCCATAATATACATCCCCAGGTGTTTCAGGGAGACCCGCGAGGTGTTTCACAGGTGTTTGTGATGTGCTTGAGAACAAGTGTAGTCATGAGGTATTGGTGGTTAAATTCATCACCTCCTGCTCCAGCCCCCTCCATTTGGCATTGCAATTTCCACCGCCTTTGTCATTGAGTTCTACCTCATCTGGAGTCCTTCAGTTGCTAAGGCCACAGAATATTCTTCTGTGGTGTAGCTGAGACTATCTTGCTCTTGCTTTAGTTTTACATACTATTAGAAGTCTACTAGGGGGCCAGCCGAATGGCATAATGGTTAAATTTGTGCACTCTGCTTTGGTGGCCAGAGGTTTGTGGGTTCAGATCTACATACCACTCATCAAGCCATGCTGTGGCCACATCCCACATACAAAACAGAGGGAGATTGGCACAGATGTTAGCCTAGGGACAGTCTTCCTCATTAAAAAAAAGTCTATTGTTGTGTAACAATTTTTCAGGAAATAACTCTTTCAATATTTTATTACAATCTCTCTCCTCTGTCTATCTGCCCCACCCCCCAAATTTGCAAACCAAGCTGGAAGACAAATGAAAGAAATAGATATGCTGGGTTTGAAAGTGAAATGGGAAATGCAAATCACAACCACGATGAGATATCACTTTACACCCATTAGGAAGGCTAATATACAAGAAAAAAGGAAAATAACAAGTTTTGATAAGAATGTGGAGAATTGGAACACCCTTGTATTGCTGGTAGGAATGTCAAATGGCACAGCCACTATGGAAAACAGTTTGATGGTTACTCAAACAGTTAAGCATAAGAGGGGAGTGATATCAGCATCATGGTAGAGTGAGGACTGCTGGTGATCTTTCCCCTCCATGATACAATGCAAAGGACAATCATAAACCAACAGAGGACATACACACAACACAAAAGACGTCTGAGAGACCCACACAGCCATGCAATGGAGGATGGAGAGGCTGCAGCCCCCCCGGGAGGAGGTAGAACAGAGTAAGAGAAAACTTCACTCCCTCCCCAAAAAACTGCAATCCAGGACTGCATGTGGCCTCCAAGAGGGAAGGAAGGGGTGGGAACACCCGTTTGCAGGAACATCAAAGATCCCCAAGGTCCCTTGCAGCCTAGGAGAAAGCCCCCTACTGAGGTGAAATCTATTATGGGGGTGCCTTCACCAGTCAACATCCCAGGAGAGCAGAGTAAGCCTGTGAGAGCACAGAAGAAAGACCCTTCCCCCCAACCCGCCCAGCGCAGGCTCCAGCACCTGGGATCCCAGCAGAATGCAGACAGCTCAGAATATGCAGCTCTTGACCCCCACTCAGTGGCAACAGGTAGTAATACCAGGTGATCAATAATACCAGGATGTGGAACAACAGAGTGACGCCCTATAGCAGTATCAAAAATTATATTAAATTGGGGCTGGCCCGGTGGCATAGCAGCTAAGTTTGCGCACTGCGCTTTGGCAGCCTTGGGTTCACCAGTTTGGATCCCAGGCATGGACCTATGCACAGCTTATCAAGCCATGCTGTGGCAGGCATCTCACATATAAAGTAGAGGAAGATGGGCACAGATGTTAGCTCAGGGCCAATCTTCCTTAGCAAAAAGAGGAGGATTGGCAGCAGATGTTAGCTCAGGGCTAATCTTCCTCAAAAAAAAAAAGGAAAAAAATTATATTAAAACTTCAGACCAGAGAGAAAAATGACAAGAACCCAGAAATCAGTCCTGAAGACACAGAAATATGTAATCTAAATGACAGAAGAATTCAAAATAGCTATCATAAAAAACTCAACAAGTTAAAAGAGAATGTAGAGAAACAATTCAACAAGCTCAGGAGCTACTTCACAAAAGAGATTGAAAGTATAAAGAGGAGCCAATCAGAAATATTAGAGATCAAAG
>NC_060267.1:61854129-61863609 GCF_021613505.1 Equus quagga
TCTGAGAAAATAGCCGACTCAATTAGGAA
Source organism: Equus quagga (assembly GCF_021613505.1). NCBI lineage: Eukaryota > Metazoa > Chordata > Mammalia > Perissodactyla > Equidae > Equus > Equus quagga. The sequence continues at coordinate 61,854,159 of NC_060267.1, forward strand.
ATGTAACATAAGAATTATAGGTAGCTCAGAGGCAGAAGAGATGGAGAATGGAGCAGAAAGCTTGTTCAAAGAAATAATAGCAGAGAACTTCCAAAACCTGGGGAAAGAGATGGAAATCCATGTGAAAGGGACTATCAGATCTCCTAAATAAGTCAATGTAAAAAGACCCACTACAAGCCATATAGTAGTGAAACTGGCAAAAATGAATGATAAAGAAAAAATACTAAGGGCAGCAAGGCAGAAGAAAATAACCTACAAAGGAACCCCTATCAGGCTTTTAGCAGATTCCTCTGCAGAAACCTTACAGGCCAGGAGAGACTAGAATGACATATTCAAATCTTTGAAGGTCAAAAACTTTCAGCCAAGAATACTCTATCCAGCGAAAATATCTTTCAGATATAGTGGAGAAATAAAAGCTTTCCCAGATAAACAAAAGCTAGGGGAGTTTATAGCCACAAGGCCTCCATACAAGGAATCCTCAAGAAGGCACTCATACCTGAAAAAAAAAAGGAGAAAGGGGTTACAAAGCATGGAATAAGGAGATACATAGGTAGACAAAAACAGAAAATTGTAGTTATACATCAGAAGAGGTTAGCGAATATTGAAGTATAACATTAAAGATAAAGGGAAGGAGGGGCCAGCTCAGTGGCACAGCAGTTAAGTGCAAATGTTCCACTTTGGCAGCCCAGGGTTCGCTGGTTTGGATCCTGGGTGCAGACATGGCACCACTTGGCAAGCCATGCTGTGGTAGGCATACCACATATAAAGTAGAGGAAGGTGGGCACGGATGTGAACTCAGGGCCAGTCTTCCTCAGCAAAAAGAGGAGGATTGGCAGATGTTAGCTCAGGCTAATCCTCCTCAAAAAAAAAAAGATAAAGGAAAACATGAAAAACAAAGATAATATTGTCATTTTAACCTCAACTCACAACACAAGATGGAATAACATGTGACAAAAACAACATAGGAGGAGAAGAATAAAGGGACTGAATTGGTTTAGTCTAAGGAAATAAGAGGCCGTCAGAAAATGGACTATCTTATACATGAGATTTTGCATACAAACCTCATTGTAACCACTAAACAAAAAAGCAGAACAGAGACACAAATAATAAATAAGGAGATAACAAAGAAACACAACATAAAAAACTACATAACTCACTTGGTAGACCGAAACACACAGGATGAGAAACCAAGGAAATGCAGGAGAACTGGAAAATGAGTGATAAAATGGCAACATTAAGCCCTCATATATCAATAATCACCCTAAATGTAAATGGATTGAATTCTCCAACAAAAAGACACAGAATGGCCAGATAGATTAAAGAGCAAGACCCAACAATATGCTGCCTTCAGGAAACACATCTCAGTTCCAATGACAAACACAGGCTCAGAGTGAAGGGGTGGAAGACAATACTCCAAACTAATGGCAAACAAAAAGAAGCAAGTGTCACAATACTTACATCAGACAAAGTAGACTTCAAGATAAGACAGGTAAAGAGAAACAGAGAAAGGCAGTACATAGTGAGCAAAGGGACACTCCACCAAGAAGACATAACACTTATAAATATCTATGCACCCAACACAGGAGCACCAAAGTTCATAAAACAACTATTAACAAACCTAAAAGGAGATATTAATAATAACACAATAATAGTAGGGGACCTCAATACTCCACTCACATCAATGGATAGATCATCCAGACAGAAAATCAACAAGGAAACAGTGGAATTAAATGAAAAGCTAGACCAGTTGGACTTAACTAGACATATATAGAATACTCCATTCAAAAACAGCAGAATACACATTATTCTCATGTGTGCACAGAACATTCTCAAGGATAGACTATATGGTGGGAAACAAGGCAAGCCTCGAAAAATTTAAGAAGATTGAAATAATAACAAGCATCCTTTCCAATCACAATTCTATGAAGCTAGAAATTAATTACAAGAAAAAAGCTGAGAAAGGGACAAAGATGTGGAGACTAAACAACATGCTATTGAATAACCAATGGATCATTGAAGAAATTAAAGGAGAAACTAAAAAAATATCTGGAGGTGCCAGCCCCGTGGTGCAGAGGTTAAGTTCGTACATTCTGCTTCAGTGGCCCAGGGTTCACCGGTTTGGATCCCGGGTGCGGACACGGCACTGCTGGGCAAGCCATGCTGTGGTAGGCGTCCCACGTATAAAGTAGAGGAAGATGGGTGCGGATGTTAGCTCAGAGCCAGTCTTCCTCAGTAAAAAGAGGAGGATTGACAGCAGATGTTAGCTCGGGGCTAATCTTCCTCAAAAAAAAATCTGGAGACAAATGGAAATGAAAACATACCACACCAACTCATATGGGATGCAGCAAAAGGCTACTAAGAGGGAAATTCATTGCAATACAGGCTTACCTTAACAAACAAGAAAAATCCCAAATAAGCAGTCTCAAACTACACCTAACTGAATTAGAAAAAGAAGAACGAAGCCCAAAGTCAGCAGAAGGAGAGAAATAATAAAAGTCAGAGCAGAAATGAATGCAATTGAAACAAAAAAGGCAGTAGAAAGGATCAATGAAACAAAGAGCTGGTTCTTTGAGAAGATAAATAAAATTGACAAACCCCTAGCCAGACTTACAAAGAAAAGAGAGAAAGCTCAGATAAATAAAATTATAAATGAAGGAGGAGAAATTATAATGGATACCACAGAAATACAAAGGATTATAAGAGAATACTATGAAAAGCTATATGCCAACAAAATGAACAATCTAGAAGAAATGCATAAATTCTTAGACTCTTACAACCTCCCAAAACTAAATCAATAAGAAATAGATAATCTGAATAGACCAATCACAAGTAAAGAGATTGAAACAGTAACCAAAAGTGTCCCCAAAAATAAAAGCTCAGGACCAGATGGCTTCCCTGGGGAATTCTACCAAACTTGCAAAGAGGATTTAATACCTATCCTTCTCAAGCTATTCCAAAAAATTGGAGAAGACAGAATGCTTCCTAACACATTCTACGAGGCCAACATTGCTCTGATACCAAAGCCTGACAAGGACAACACAGAAAAGGAAAATTACAGGCCAATATCACTGATGAACGTAGATGTAAAAATCCTCAACAAAATATTGGCAACAATATTTCAAAATACATCAAAACATCAAACAATACATCAAAAAGATCATACATCATGATCAAGTGGGATTTATACCAGGGACACAGGGATGGTTCAACATCCACAAATCAATGTGATACACCACATTAACAAAATGTGGAATAAAAACCACATGATCATCTCAATAGACAAAGAGAAAGCATTTGACAAGATCCAACAGCCACTTACAATAAAAACTCTTAACAAAATGAGAATAGAAGGAAATTACCTCAACATAATAAAGGCCAAAAATGACAAACCCACAGCCAACATCAAACTCAATGGGGAAAAACTGAACACCAACCCTCTGAGAACAGGAACAAGACAAGAGTGCCCACTCTCACCACTCTTATTCAACATAGTACTGGAGGTCTTGACCAGAGCAATTAGGCAAGAAAAAGGAATAAAAGGAATCCAAATAGGGAGGGAAGAAGTGAAACTCTTGCTGTTTGCAGACAGCATCATCTTATATACAGAAAACTCTAAAGAATCCATCAGAAAACTATGAGAAATAATTTACAACTACAATAAGCTTGCAGGGTACAAAATCAACTTACAAAAATTAGTTGCATTTCTATACTCTAATAATGAACTTACAGACAGAGAACTCAAGAATACAATTCCATTTACAATTGCAACAAAAAGAATAAAATATCAGGGAATAAATTTAACCAAGGAAATGAAGGATTTACACAGTGAAAACTATAAGACATTATTGACGGAAATAGATGATGACATAAAGAAATGGAAAGAGATTCCATGCACATGGATCGGGGGAATAAAGATAGTTAAAATGTCCATACTACCCAAAACAATCTAAAGATTCAATGCAATCCCAATCAGAAACCCAATGGTATTCTTCATGGAAATATAACAAAGAATTCTAAAATTCATATCGGGCAACCAAAGACCCTGAATTGCCAAAGCAAGCCTGAGAAAAAAGAACAAAGCTGGAGGCGTTACAATCCCTGGCTTCAAAAAGTACCACATAGCCATAGTAATCAAAACAGCATCGTACGGGTACAAAAACAGATTCACAGATCAATGGAAAAGAACTGAAAGCCCAGAAATAAAACTGTAGATCTGTGGACAGCTAATCTTCAACAAAGGTGCCAAGAACATACAATGGAGAAAAGATAGTCTCTTCAATAAACAGTCTTGGAAAATCTCGACAACCACTTGCAAAAGAACAAAAGTAGACCATTATCTCATGCCATACACAAAAATAAACTAAAAATGGATCAAAGACTTGAACATAAGTCCTGCAATCATAAAACTCCTGGAAGATAATATTGGTAGTACACTCTTTGACATCGAACTTAAAAGGATCTTTTCGAATACCACGTCTTCTCAGACAAGGGAAACAAATGGAAAAATAAACAAGTGGGAGTTCATCAGACTAAAGAGCTTCTTCCAGGCAAAAGAAACTAAGATCAAAACAAAGAGACCACCCACCAACTTCCCTCTTAGAATCGCTTTTGATGTATCCCATAGATTTTGGCATGTTGTATTTTCATTTTCATTTGTCTCCAGGAATTTTTTTATTTTTCCTTTTATTTCTTCATTGATCCAATCGTTGTTCAGTAGCATTTTGTTTAATCTCCACATTTTTGTGGCTTTTCTGGTTTTCTTCCTGTAGTTGATTTCTAGTTTCATACTTTTGTGGTCAGAAAAGATGCATGATATTATTTTGGTCTTCTTAAATTTATTGAGACTTGTTTTGTGGCCTAATATGTAAATAATCCTGGAGAATGTTCTATGTGCATCCGAAAAGAATGTGTATTCTGTGGTTTTTGGATAGAACGTTCTCTATATATCTACTAAGTCTATCTGGTCTAATGTGTCATTTAAGGCCAGTGTTTCCTTATTGATATTCTGATCTATCAATTGGTGTAAGTGGAGTGTTAAAGTCCCCTACTATTATTGTGTTACTGTCTATTTCTTCTTTTATGTTTGTTAATAACTGCTTTATATATTTAGATGCCCCTATGTTGGGTGCATAGATATTTACAAGTGTTACATCTTCTTGTTGGATTATTCCCTTTATCATTATGTAGTGCCCATCTTTGTCTCGTTACAGCTTGTTACAGCTTTTGTTTTAAAGTCTATTTTGTCTGATATAAGTATTGCTACCCCTGCTTTCTTTTCTTTGCCATTTGCATGGAATATATTTTTCCATCCTTTCACTTTGAGTTTCTGAGTGTCTTTAGGTCTGAAGTGTGTCTCTTGTATGCAGCATATATATGGGTCTTGTTTTTTCATCCAATCAGCCACCCTATGATTTTTGATTGGAGTATTTAGTCCATTGACATTTAAAGTAGCTATTGATAAATATGTATTTATTGCCATTCTGTTACTTTTTTTTTCTGGGTGTTTTAGTAGTTCTTCTCTCTTCCTGTCTTTTTCTCTTGCTCTCTTCCCTTGTGGTTTGATGGCCATCTTTAGTAATATGTTTGATTTCTTGTGTCTTATTTTTTTTGCTTACTTATAATAGGTTTCTGATTTGTGATTACCATGAGGATCTTATATAATCTATGTATATAACAGTCTACATCGAGTTGATAGACTCTTTACCTTGACCTCTTTCTGAAAGCTCTACCTTTTCACTCCCCTCCTCCCACATTTTGTTTTTGAAATCATATATAATCTCTTGTTTTGTGTGTGTCTATCCATTACCCTCTTATCATTGAAATAGGTAATTTTAGTACTTTTGTCTTTTAACCTTCATATTATCTTCATAGGTAGTTGATCTGCTATCTTTACTATATTTTTATCTTTACCAGTGATTTTATTGCCTATTTTTTTGTTTGTTTTTTTCCGGATAATTTTTTTTATCCCTATTTGTGGTAATCACTTTCCCACTTAAATAAGTCCTTTCAGCATTTCTTGTACAACTGGTTTCCTGGTGATAAACTCCTTTAATTTTTGTTTGCTTGGGAAGCTCTTTATCTCTCCTTCCATTCTGAATGACAACCTTGATGGATAGAGTATTCTTGGCTGTAGGTGTTGTCCTTTGAGCACTTTAACATGTCATGTCATTCTCTTCTCACCTGTAGGGTTTTGGCTGAGAAGTCTGCTGATAGCCTTATGGGCTTTCCTGTGTATGTCACTTGTTGCCCTTCTCTTGATGCTTTTAGGATTCTCTCTCTCTTTTTTTTTTTTAAAGATTTTATTTTTTTCCTTTTTCTCCCCAAAGCCCCCCGGTACATAGTTGTGTATTCTTCGTTGTGGGTTCTTCTAGTTGTGGCATGTGGGACGCTGCCTCAGTGTGGTCTGATGAGCAGTGCCATGTCCGCGCCCAGGATTCTAACTAACGAAACACTGGGCCACCTGCAGCGGAGCACGCGAACTTAACCACTCGGCCACAGGGCCAGCCCCTAGGATTCTCTCTTTATATTTGATTTTGGACATTTTAATTATAATGTGTCTTGGTGTCAGCCTCTTTGGGCTTATCTTGTTTGGAGCTCTTTGTGTACTTGGATGTCTGCTTCCTTCCTTAGATTAGGAAAATTTTCATTTGTTACTTCTTCAAATAAATTTTCTTCCCCTTTATCTCTCTCTTCTCTTTCTGGGACACCTATAATACAAATGTTAGCATGCTTGATATTGTCCCAGAGTTCCCTTAGACTGTTCTCATTCTGTCTAATTCTTTTTTCTTTTTTCTGTTCGGCTTTGGTGATTTGCTCTAGTCTTTCATCTAGCTTGCTGATCCATTCTTCTGTATCCTCTACTCTGCTATGTAGTCCCTCTAGCGAATTTTTCATTTCCAGTATTGTATTCTTCATTTCTCATTGGTTCTTTTTCATATTTTCCAGTTCTTTGTTGATGAGCTCACTGTGTACATCCAGTCTTCTCCCAATATCTGTGAGCATCCTTATGATATTTTGTTTGAACTCTTTGCTGGATAGGTCACTTATTTCTGTTTCATTTAGTCCTTTTTCTGGGGTTTTGTCCTGTTCCCTTGCTTGGAATGTATTCCTTTGTCTCCTCATTATGCCTCTTTCTCTATGCTTATTTCTATGTATTAGGTGAGTCAGCTATGTCTTCTGAGCTTGGAGAAGTGGCATTATGTAAGAGATGCCTTATGAGGCCCAGCAGTGTGCTTCCCTCTAGTCACCAGTCCAAATGACCAGGAGTAACCCTTTTGTGGGCTACTTGTGTCCTTCTGCTGTGCCAGGGTTGCTCTTAATGCAGGTACCCAGGGAGTCTAGTCTTTCCTTCCCTAGCCAGCTGTTTGTAAATCCACTTTGGGGAGCCTCAGCACCGTTGGCTACAAAGTCTAACAGCACACTCCTGTTGTAGTTTTCCTGTTAATTGGGTAGGTACACAGTGTAGCTGGTTGCTAGGCTCAGGGGCTTACAGTTGCTATAGGGCCTCAGGCCTACAAGGCTGTTGTCAGTTCTCTTAGGAATGCAGCTGAGTGAGGCTGGCACTAGGCATGGGAACACTCAATTGTTTCAGGCTTTGGAAGGTGGAGTTGATCCTTTTTAAAGCTATTTGTGAAGCACAGGTCTTCTGCCACTGACAAGCCTCACCCCCCACAGGACCACATACACTGTCAACACAGTCCTGGTATGTGCACACATCTCAACCCCCTGAAGTGTACCCTGGTGCCCCACTGCAGAGGCCCCCACCTCTCCACCAATGCCCTCCATGGTTCACCTGGTCCTCACACAGGCTCTGCCCCACAGAGTCAGACACACTCACCTGCCTGTAGAGGATCAAGGCATGCAGTCAATGAAGGGGGAAAAGTAGCCTGAATGCTTACTGTTGGGGGGAGGGGGGTCAGTCCCTAGGGTGAGCTGCCTGCCCTGGCTGAACTGGATTAAATCTGGGTCCTAGTGGGTGTGGCAGACCCCTGGGATAACAGGGCAAGGGAAGAACCTCAATGGCATCTGCTGGCCCAGGTCTGTGTCAGCAGCCTGGAGCAGGTCAGAACAACGGCCCCCACCAACGTCTCAGTCTCTGGCGACGTTCCTCCTCTCACCGAGATGCCCCCAGAGCCCACCAGGTGAGTCTCTTTTCACCAAAGGACTGTCAGCCTTCTCTCTGGTGATTTTAGGTTGCTGAGAACGGTGAGTTTGTACATGGGCCCTTTAAGACCCAGGTCTTTTCGGCTTTCTTGAAATAGTTTTTCTGGGGGTATCCTCACTGCAGTTAATAGCCAGCAAAGCCAGACAGTAAGATCCTCGTCTCAGTTGTGCTGAGTCTGAAGGATGCTTATAGCAATATTGGGCCCCGCTCTGGACCTCATTCCTCTAGGGAAGGCTGCATATCTTAGGGTGGCTCCTGCCTGGCCAGCCGAGAAACTCCGCTGCTCCCGAAGGTGGCTTTTTTCCTCTCCAGCAGGAATTTCTGCCTCTCCTGCCTTAGTCAGGACTGTACCTTGTTGTGGGGGTTCTTTTTATCCAGTTTTCAATCCAGGGTAACTTTTCCAAAAACAGTTGTAACCTGGTTGTGTTCATGGGAGATGAGTTCAGAGTCTGCGTACACCACCATCTTGACAAGATCCTCCAGATTAGTGCCTTTATAAGAAGAGATACCAGAGAGCTTGCTCGCTCTCTCTCCCCACCACGAGAGGTCACAGCAAGAAACTGACCATCTACAAGCCAGGAAGAGAGCTCTCACCAGAAAGTGATCATGTTGGCACCTTGATCTCGGACTTCAGGTCTCCAGAACTGTGAGGAAATCAATTTCTGTTGTTTAAGACACCAGCCTATAGTATTTTTTTTATGGCAGCCCAAGTTAAGTCAGTAATTAATGCCACTGAATTTTATACTTGAAAATGGTTACAATGATAAAATTGTTATGTATATTTTACAATTAAAAAAGATAGAAACAGAAAGTGAAATGGGCAATCTGCTACCTTGCCTCTCCTTGTAAATCCCTAGATGCCAGTCTCAGAAGGACATTAGAAACTGTATAGTAGTGACTCTAGTCCAGCTCCCTCAGCCCTCTGCCTTATATGCATGAGGACAGCGAGGTCAGAGAAATGAACTGATCTAACCAGCACCACAGTTCTCCGTTCCTCCTCCCGTATCTCCTGTCTTCAGGAATGGCACTACTGTCACCCAGTTGCCCAAGACAAAAATCTTTGTCATCCTTGATCCTCTCATCTTCCTCAACAGCTAGGTCGTGGTGATTCTACCACCTTAATAGCTCTCTTTTCCTACCATCTCTGCCCCAGTTTGTGTCACTTTCATCCCTTGCCAAAGAGCTTTTTTAGCCAGTTTTATTGCTTCTCCTCTTGTTCCTCTCCAATCCATTTTCTACACAGCAGCCAGAGTCTTTCCAAAATCCACTCTGACCATGTCATTCTCC
>NC_060267.1:61863709-61960951 GCF_021613505.1 Equus quagga
TGAGAGAGAGAAGGAGAGGAAGATGGCCTGTGGGTTCCTTCTTAGTGTTCCTGTCTGTGTTTGGCCCTGAAGGTAGAGATCCTGGGCTAGGGCTGCTCTCACTGGAGGGATCCAAGCTGAGGTGGAATGGAGTTCCTGGTGGGTGGGACTGAGGCATCTCCCGGGCACTGGCCAAGGTGGTGTCTGGAAACCCCCTGATCTGTCCCCTGTAGTCACTTGGCAGCATGTGCTAGATTGACAGGTGAAGCAGTTGCTTAGAGCTGTGAGGCCTCAGGCTCCTCCAACACTCACTTCCCTCGAGTCTGCCCGGGAAGGCAGGTGGGCCAAGGCCAGGTCTGGGAGAGGAGCCTCCTGGCTGGGAAGGGAGAAGGTGGTGTGGGCCAGGCTCGGGGATGAGGCAGAGGGAATGGGGGAGGCAGGGTCACTTGGCTGTTGTATTCGACCATGCAGCTGTGGTGTATTTGTGGGGCACTTGGGGGGTTACTTAACAGTTGTTTCCGGAGAGCAAGTTTCATGGAGAACTTTCTCCAGGAATATGAGTCTGAGGGACTGGAGGTGATCGAGAGGTCATCAAGGGAGAGAAAAGAAACCTGTGTCTGTATTGGAGAGCAGCTTGTGGATGAGGCTAGATGACGGGATAAGAGAGGCAGGGTGGTGTAGTAGTTAGGGGTTGGATGCTGGGGACAGATGGCCTGGCCGAATACCAGTTCCACACTTACTGGGTCATCCTGGGTGAGTTACTGACCATCTCTGCCTTTGTTTACTTATCTGTCAAAGGGGCACAATAAGAGTGCCTACCTCACAGGGTGACATGAAGTTTAAATGAGTTAATACATGCAAAATGCCAAGGACAGTCCCTGACATGTATTAAAGGGCTGCAGGAGTACTTTTTCAGAAGGAAAAAAAAGAGAGGCGAGGGAAAGGACCAGGTTCTTGGGCCCTTAGATTAAGTGAGGTCCCATCAAATGCTCTTTGAGACCCCCTCCCTCAAAGCCTCAGTGAGCTTTCCTCAGTTCTAACTCCCTCTGTTTCCCTTTCTGTCATGTGTGTACTCAGACATAATCCTCAGCAATTTAGAAGGAACTGACCGTGTCCTGCAACAGCTGTAGAATCCTCATTCATTCCGTCTTTCATTCATCCATGAATTTACTTTCTCCTCCACTGCTCACTTCACACACACTCCATCATTGAGGCCTCTCTGTGCAGGTCCCTGTTCCAGGTGCTGGGGCCACAGGCATGATAGAGACAATCCATGTCCCTGGGAGGGAGTATCTATGCCAGTGCTTTGCAAAGAGAATATTATGCAAACCGCATGAGTAATTTAAATATATGTAGTAGTCATGTTAAAAAGGTGTAAGGAAGGTAAAATTAATTTTAATATATTGTATTTAATCCAATGTTTTCTAAATATTATCATTTAAATGAGTATTCAATGTAAACATTTATTAATGCTATATTTAACATTCTTTTTTGCATGCTAAGTCTTCAGAATCCAGTGTGTATTATACACTTAGAGCACAGCTCAGTTTGGACTAGCCACAGGCACAATGCCCCAGGAGGCTAGTGGCTCTTATCAGACAATGCTGGATACTTTATGTATCCTGATGGTTCAAATCTGCTCTATCTCCTTCCTTTTCCCACTCCGCCCTCCTCCACCTGCTCAGAATCATCTTCTTGACCTCTCTGTTGGCTGGTCTCTCTCTTCAAAGCCTACCCTCTGCCCAGGCCTCACTTTCCTCCTTCCAGGCCAGGACCTTGGACTTCACAGCTGACCCTCTCTACCCTGGAACTTTCCCACATTTCTCACTTCTCCAACCCTGGGCAGCCCCCTCCTCTGCTCACCTCTCTGCCATCCACCAGCTGGAAGAGCAGGGTCTTACAGATCCATGCAGCTAAGCCCAGCTGCCCCTTCCGCACCCCACCAGGCTTAGCTGACTACTGAGTCACCTCTCACTGACTCCAGAGGCCCACTCCCCACAGCTGATTCTCCAGCCCTTTCTGGGGTCCTGGGGCCCTGCCCTTCCCCTGTCTTCTTTCTCGGCCACCTACCTCTCATTCTGGCACTAGAGCTCGAGAGAAATAGAGTCAGATGATCTGAGCTCCATAAACAGTCCCGTGTCCACCAAAACTCTCTCCAGAGCTCCTGCTGTTCAGCACCTCGGAGGAAGAGGCGTCCTTCCATGATTCAAAGCTCGTGCCTCCCCTGTGTCTTCACTCTGTCCCTTCACAACTTCTCAGGCTCCTCAGTTCCCTCTCTCTCCACATCCCCTTCCCAATTCTTCTCTTCATCCCACACATATTCTCAAGTTTGCCCTATCCTGAAAGCAAACCCTCCTCAGCTCTGAGGTCTGCCTCTTGCTGTCTGCTCATCTCTTTCCTCAGTTGAGCCTCCTGAATGTTGTCTGTGCTCTCGGGTTCCAGATCAGTCTGTAACCCACTCAGCCTGGCTTCTGTTTCCACCATGCCACCCAAGTGTCTCCTGACGACACTGTCCTCTTTGTCCTTTGCTCCGCATTCTTCTTTTCCTTGCAGTACTGGGCAGTATTGACCACTCCCCCCCGCAGCAGAATCGCTAGGGCACTTGGTAGAAGGAGATCGTTAGCACAGAGGGATTATAATCTGATATGTTTACCAGCGTGGGCCTCCCTTCTTCCTTCCTGAGCTCTTCCCACATGAAAATTAGACCATGAGGCTGAAGCATTCAGGGCTCATTGCTGGAGGAGGCCGGCACAGCTCAGTGTAGGAATCAGAGTCAAATTCTTGGCATTTGCTGCTAGGGAAGCTTTGTCAATTCATAGCAGAGATTATGGTCTTGAAAGACGAGGCTTTTGAACTACAGCTCGGATCTGCAAACTGGGTACCTGAAGGCCTTCCACGGGAAGTTCAGACGTGCATGGCTTTAAGGGAATCAGTTTCCAGATCCTCACGTTTTTTCCTAGAATTGATCTACCTGAGATTATGTCTAGAGATTTCATTCTAGTTCTCTTTCCCCACCTACCCTTTGAAAATTACCTTGCAAGCACTTTACACACACACACAGTAATGTTTACCCATCCCAAATCTTCCTGGATGCACTGCCCCAGGATGCCACATGAGTGTAACCGTGTCAGTGAGGCGTCAAGCACTTTACACACACACACAGTGACCTTTACCCATCCCACATCTTCCTGGATGCCCTGCCCCAGGAAGCCACATGAGTGTAACCGTGTCAGTGAAGCATCAGTGAAGCCTCCTTTCACCAAGACAGCAACATGCATAGAAGAGTTTCTTGTAGTTTTCTGTCTTATCAATGCAGTGTTTCAAGTCTGGTATTAAAAAACGGAGTATTTTGATCCAAGTTGGGTTGTTCAGAAATGTTAAATACCACGATGGAATGATGACATATTTTCAAAAGCTTTATTGAGATAATTCACATGCCATAGAATTCACCCACTTAAAGTGTACAATTCAGTGGCTTTTAGTATATTCACCCAGTTGTATAGTCATTACCACAATCAATTTTAGAACATTTTCTTTACCCCATAAAAGAAATCTTGTACCCCTTTGCTGTCACCCTCTAACCCCCTCATCTTCCCAGCCTTACATAGCCACTAATCTGCTCTCCATCTCTCTGGATTAGACCGTTGTAGGCATTTCATATAAATGAAATCATATAAGATGTGTCCTTTTATCTGGCTTCCTTCACTTAGCATAATGCTTTCAAGGTTCATCCATGTCATAGCATGTGCACATGGATAAGGAGAACAGATTGGTGGTTACCAGAGGGGGTGGGATGGGGGAAGAGCAAAAGGAATAAAGGGTCACTCATGTATGGTAACGGATGAAAACAATGCAGTCTATACAGAAACTGACATATAATAATACACACCTGAAATTTACACAATGTTATAAGCCAGTATGACCTCAATAAAAAAAAAATTTACCATACGGGGTAAATCTGGCAAAAGAGCTCCAAGATCTTTATGGATAAAAATTATAAATTCTAAAATATTTTTAATGCTATTAAAATGAAAAGAAATATTTCCCATTCATCGGTTGGAGAACTCAGTATTAGTCCTCCTCAAATTGATCTAGAGATTCATTGTAATCCCAATTGTTAAATCCCAAAAAGAATTATTGTAGCATTTAAGAAGCTGGTTCCATAACTTATATGGAAGAACAAAGGATCAAGAACAGCCATGACACATTTGAAGAAGTATTGGGTGGGGAAAAAGGGATTTACCCTATAAGAAATCAGAACATACTATAAAGCAACATCAATTAAGGCAGTGTGGCATTGACACAGGAATAGACAAACCAACAGAGAAGAATAGAGATCTCAGAACCAGACCCATTCAGGTCTGGAGATTTCATATATGACAGAGATCGTAATGCAGATCATGGAGAAAGGATGAGTTGTAAACACAACTAGGACAATTGGGAATACACATATGTATCAGGAGAAATGTATAAAATATTTATAACAGCATTCAGTCGGGAAGCAACCCAATCATTCATCAAAGTAGAATGTGTGAATAAACTGTGCTGCATTCATATAGTGGAATCAATGAACTCAGTTACAGTCATCAACGTGAACGAATCTCACAAACAGGATTGAATAAAGAAACAGGTCACAAAGAACAGCTCCAAATGGTTCAATTCATACAGAGTTTACAAAGAGGGAAATCTAAACTGTGCTGTTAGGGATGCATCATAGGTGATAAAATTCAAGAAAAGCAAGGAAATGATTATAACTTAAATCAGGAGTGGGGTTATCTCTGGGAGGAGAGAGGACCAGGAGGGGGAAGGGATAGCCAGGAAGCTTCTAACACACTGGCAATGCTGTATTTCTTAAATTAGGTGATGATTCCTTTATTGTTCTTTAAATTTAAAATATGTATTTTACATACTTCTATATGCAAATCTGTGTTTCACATTTTAAATTATTTTCAAAAACCAAAAGTTTAAAATACAACAATGCAATGTCACTTCTCACCTGTCAGATTGACAAAGACCAGAAAGTCCAGAGCAAGATGCGATGTTGGCAGAGTGTGGGAAACAGACATCCTCACACACTGATGACAGGAATGTGTAAACCTGGCAATATCTATCAAAATTACAAATTACATAAAACAGATATATTTGACCACATGTGCTCAATTATAAATATGCAAGGGTATTTATTTTAGCACTGACTATAGCATAAGATTTGAAAATCTAAATGTCCATCAACATGCAACTGGCTAATTAAATCATGGTACATCCTTACAATGAATAAATGCAGCCAATTAAAAGAATGCGGCAGCCCTATGTATGTTTTTTTTTTTTCAGGAAAACTCTCCAAGGTATATTGTTAAGTGACAAATCAAGATAGTAAGACAGTGTATTTGTGCTAAATTTGTCTTCAAAATACTTATTAGTATATGCCTAGAATACCTCTAAAAAATACAAGAAATTGCCTTGAGGGAGAATTACTGGGTGACTGGAGACAAAGACTGAATTTTTATTATATATTCTTCTATATCTTTTAAATTCTATTTCAAGTACAAGTGATACTCACTAATCATGATGACTAATGGTTAATGGTGATGATGATGCTGCTGCTATCAATGATAAAGAGACTGAGATGTATTGACATTGAAATCCCAGCTCTGCCATTCGCAAGACATGTGGTCTTTGGTGAATTGCTTAACTTTTAAAAGTCTGTTCCTTCAGATAAAAAAATGGGGATAATAATACAGTCTCCAGGGAAGACTAGAAGGAGATACTCACTACACACGTATCACTGGATTTTATGGAATTTATATAATGTGTGTAAAGTGTTTGTCACAGTGGCTGGCACATGGGGCCAGCTCAATGAATGTAGCTAATTCTGCTGCTGGTTTTTGTTAAGCATCTGTCCTAGCACTCCCCGCCCCCACATTCTGAATGTCTAGGACTTCAACTTGGGGGCGTTTGCTCTGTCCCTGATGGGAGTGCTGGCTTCTCTGAGACCTGGAGAAAGCTCAGGAGGAAGCCGGCCTCTGCTGCGCCCTCCTCTCCACATCCAGTTGGCCGCGTCCCAGTCACTGCCTCTGACTGGGACGGGGAGGTGTGGTCCCTGGACCCCCCAGGTATGCTGAGGGCCTGCACCCTGGGCACACTTGACGTTCCAGACTTTAAATTGCTTCTGGAATTAGCAGGATTCCTGTTGGCACCCACGGCTGCTGCTTGAGGTCTTCCTTCACTGCTGGGGAACGTGTACCCTTGGGACTTCTGGGCCTCAGACCACGATGACATGTCCTCTACATGAAGAGTCTGCAGCTGAGGCCCAGTCGGCCTGCACAGCTGGGAGGAAGGAGGGAAAGAAACACCCACCAGAGGCTCAAGTTCCCACAAGGCGCTGGGAGGAAAAGGAAGAAGGAGGGTCTCAGAGTAAAGGACGTTGGACAGGGGAGGGTCTGGGGTCCTTCTCTGGCATCCAGGGTCTGGCCCGGGGCGCTGTGAGGAGTTGAGAATCTGGGATCGGGAGACTCAGAGGAGTGGCCACAAGCAGGATGCAGGCGCAAGAGCTGGGCTGCGGCGAGGACAGAGGTGGCGGCCATGCCCTCTGCAGGGCGTTCCCGAAGACGGACTGTCCTCCTCGCCCCACTTCTGCCCCAGGAATCCTTCCCGCAGCCGGTGCTGGAGCAGGGAGGAGCTGCCGAGAGGAAGGCCAGGCAGTCCTTCGTGCTCTCTGGTCTCACCACTGCCCAGCCCCTGCCCTGCCCTTGCCACTCCATCCTCTTATGAAGCCGGAGCTGGGAGGGAGGTGGGCAGGATTCCCACCCCACCCTGCAGAGACCCTCAGAGGAAAGGGCCCTCCTCGGAGTCAGAGGGTGAGCGGACAGGCGAGCAGAGACCCAAACCATGTTCAACTGACTCCCAGTCTGTGGCTACTTCTTTCCTTTTTCCTCACTTTCCTTTTATAATGCTGAGATTCTTCCCCTGAATGCAGAGTAACTTGCGCCCACTGTATGAATAGAAAATTTGGTGATGCTGAAGAGGTTCAAAGAGGAGCCCTTCCCTATTGATCTTGCTATAGTTTCTCCAGTCACTTTTATCCACACGTCATTTACCTGATTGAGATCGTAACAGTATATACAATTTTGTATTCTCTATTAATTTATCATTGTAATGTAATAATATTACAGTGTAAAAATATAAACTTGACTTTAACGTCTGCCTAATATTCCCTTACATGAAATGGCATAATTTCCTTAGGCGTCTGTTGGTGGACGGGTATCTTGTTCCCTACCTTGACTCACAAATATTGCTGTGACGGACGCCTTTGTTGAGAGATGTTGGCCCTCCGCTCTCATTGGTTCTCCGGGCTTATTTCCCGGAGGTGGGCTTGCTGAGGCAACGGGTGTGCAGGTTTTTCAGGTTTCTCCTTTTTCTAGGCCAAGGCTCTCCAGAAAGTCTGTATGAGAGGCTATGCGGCTCTTTTGGCCACACTGCACTGCCTCCCATTTCTCTGTTTCCTGCTGGCTCCCGGGACAGGTAGGGATGTGGGGACGAGACCACAGCAAGACCAGGTCCCTGGGACATGTGGAGGGACCACACCTGCAGGATGCAGCCGCAGAGGTCAAAGCTTCCTTCCTCCTCACTCTCCCCACCAGCCTCCCCGCCCTTCTCTCATCGGGCTGTGGGTGTCAGAGCTCTTTGTTTGCCTCCATCCCCAGTCCCTCCAGAGCCTGACACAGCTCTGTTTCCTACTGACCATTTCTTGATGGGAAACCAAGCACTCAGATCTCCCCTTAACACACACCCGCCCCCACAAAGGAGTGGGCAGCCGCCTTCACCAAGGACCACTCCCTTCCTGCCCAGCACAGCACCGGGCAGTCCACGACAGAGCTGGGAGGCCCTGGGAAGCCCCTGATTCAGCCTTCTCATGATGCATGTGGGGAAGCTGAGGCCTTGGGAGGAGAAGGGACTTGCTCAAGCTAAACAGAATATCCATGTCACGGGTGGGGCAGGCCCCACAGCTCTGGTCTCAGTGTGCAAGGTCTTCCTAGCTGTTCACTTCATTCCAATTGAACCAGCTTTCATTCGGCAACTTTTGCACAACAGGCACGAAGACCTGCGTGGATGCAGCTCTCACACAGGTCAAGTCCTGGGCATCACTCAGGCCCACACGCATTGTTTGTGGGCAGGAGCTTCTGTGGGCAAAGATTTGTCTGACAGGAGTGGACAGGATGGCTGCTCTAACAGAAGCCACTTTGCTCGGGCTCTGTGGCCACAGCCTGTCCTTGTCACTGTTGAATCTTGTTTGTGACACTGACTGTAGTGTTGACTTCTGAGTTTCTGGAGGGGCTGGGAGAGCCAGTGGGAGGAAGGTGAGGCAAGTTGGGCGCCCAGCGGGGCCTGCACTGAGCAAACGTCCCCCATGCGCCGCGGGCTGGGGGAAAGGCCGGAGGCTTCGCAGGGAGTACGGTGAGGCCTCTGACTGCAGACAAGGAGACCTCTCCAGGATTAGTTCTCTGCTGGCCACAGTCCTGCACTTCCCTCTCCTCCGGAAACATTTGGCAATGTCAGGAGACGTTTTCAGTTGTCACGACTCAGGGAGCAGATGATACTGGCAACTGGTGGGCAGAGGCCAGGGATGCTGTTAAACATCCTGCAGTGCACAGGACAGCCCCCTCCAACAGGATTCTCCAGCCCAAAATGTGAGTGGTGCCGAGGTTGAGAAACCCTGGGTTCAATTCAGGTGGGAGCTGCGCTGCCTGACGACATGTCTGACGTAAACTCTGTGACTGAGAAGGGAGCGTGCTGGACAACGAGCCATCAGAGGATACGGAGAGTGGGTTTGGAGAGATGGACTCTTTCAAAACTCTGCACCAAGAGCGTGAGACAGCTGCCTGGTGGAAGGAACTCCGAGTTGGGGCCTGCGACCCAACCCCAGCTCTGCATTCAACCCCACGTAGCAAAATCTTGAGCGTCTCTGAGCTTTGGTTGCTTCATCTATAAAACTTGAGTGACAATATCTTCTCCATAGTGTGTTCCAAAGACTGTGGCACAGAGTAGATGCTCATTAACACTAACCACTCATCTCCCATCGTCCACCCACTCCTACACATATACACCATTGCAGTTAAGAAGGAGCTATAGAAATACCATCAATGAGGTTTTTGAATTTACAGTCTGGGCAATTGCAGCTAGGAGACCAGAAATCCTCCACACAAGGGCATACGGGCCTTCCTATAAGCTAGCTGCCTGTGTGGAACACAAGAATGGCGTCAGAGAGCCAGAATATTACACGAGAATATAATAAAAACATAAAAGGACAGAGGAAGAACATTCCTTGGTCCCCCCTGGCTAAGAATTTCACCAGTATGCTAACGGAATGGGATTAGAAGTCACTGTCCTAAACCCTCCTATCTGACGAGTGTAGGCAGTGTGGTTATTAATAACTGAGCTGACTGGTCAGTGAGCTGCCCAGTTGTCATGCCATCGTGTGGGCTAAGTCACTTCATGAAGTGTTGACTTCATAAAGTTCTTCCCCTTGTGGGAACCACCCCATGTATTGCCATCAATCTGTATCTAAAATAAGCAAATCCCAAGGCAGACGACAGTCAGGTCTGTGTCGCGGATGGCGGACAGTCTGAAGCAGTAATCCTCCTGATGGCTGAGCCTTCACCCAGGCGTGTCTGTCTGGATGTGGATTAACACTTTTATACAAGCTCCTTCCAAATGTAATCAAAGTTTAAAGAGGCTTGAAAATTTGATAGTTCTAAGTTTGGGGGTTTTCCTGAGAATCTAAGAAAGATTAAATGAAATTTCTATCCATTTACATTAAAGAGAAAGAATTCACAGCATCGTCCAGCCATTCATCATAATGCAGAGGGAAAGCCCTTCCTGACTGGAGATTAGCTCTGCTGGGTTCAAGTCCTCTCTCTGGCACCGGCTGGCTCAGAAGGCTCAGATGGGCCACTTCCCCTCCCTAGGCCTCAGTTGCTTTTATGGGCCACGAGAGGATGCAGCAGCGTTGGAGAATTCCTCGCACATGGGTGGAATATTTGAGGTCCTCACCCAGTGCCGCTCCCTTGTAAGCTCTGTTCCAGCTCTGACCTCCTCCCATCTAGGAGCTGAGGACTCCCCTGTTGCCTCCCTCGGTTATTTTTCTCTTACGCGCATATGCTCTGTTGTTATGCAGCACGGACTTGACCACATACCGGATGCCTGGGACTCCTCTCAGGAAAACCTGACGTTCTGCTTTTGTACTTTGCTGATGACAGAGGGGATATCACATGGAAGAAGCCAGCTGGACCTCCCTGGTGGTGGGGTTCATTCTTCTGGGCCTCTCAGCCCACCCAACGCTGGAGAAAATGTTCTCTGTGATCATCCTGCTGATGTACCTGGTGGTCCTGCTGGGCAACGGGGTCCTCATGCTGGTGACCACCCCTGACTCCCACCTGCACACGCCCATGTACTTCTTCCTGGGGAGCCTCTCCTTCCTGGGCATCTGCTACACCACCTCTTGCACCCGTCTGGTCCTGGTTGGCCTCCTGACTCCCCTAGGCAACCATCTCCCTCTTAGGCTGTGCCATGCAGATGTTTCTCTCCCTTGCCGGGGGAGCCACAGAGTGTGTGCTGCTGGGCTTGATGGCATTTGATTGCTGCGTACGTGCCCATGGCTGCCAGCTCCTGGGCTATCGATGTTGCTGCTTCTGTGGTACACACATCCTTGGCAACTCAGCTGGCCTTCTGTGGGAACAATGTCATCGACCACTTCACTTGTGAGATCCTGGCTATCCTGAAGTTGGCCTGTGATGACAACTCCATCAAAGTGATCAGCATGGGGGTAGCAAATGTGATCTTCCTGGGGGTCCCAGTCCTGTTCATTTTTGTCTCTCATGTATTAATCATTGCTACCATCCTGCGGTTCTCCTCAGCTGAGGGGAGGCAAAAGACCTCCACCTGCTGTGCCCACTTCACAGTCATGGTTGTCTTCTGTGGGACCAACCTCTTCATGTACGGGAAGCCCAAGTCTAAGGGCCTTGTGAGGGCAGACAAAGAGGACCTCTCCGATGAGCTCATCCCCCTCGTCTATGGAGTGCTGGCCCCCATGCTCAACCCCGTCATCTATACCCTGAGGACAAGGACGTGAAGGCCACTGTGAGGAACCTGGTGGCTCAGAAATACTTCAGCCAATGATGTAGGGGGTCGTCTGTGGTTCTCATTGACGTGTAACATAGGACTTCCAGTCATGGCTGCCATTCAAAAGCCAAGTCAAGATAACTGGAATGGTCTCTCGCCCGTAAGTCCCTTTTCAGGGAATGTTTAACTTTTCAGAGTGTATCTCCTGAGTTTTGGCTATATGTCTAAGAGCTTCAACAGATGCCAGGCCATAAATACTCTAATTGAACGTATGAAGGCGTCCTGAACACATGCTAAACCAAGGAGACGGCACATTAGAGCAAGCCAGATGGCCCTTAGTGTCTAAGCTGCGGAGTTAGTCCAGGGGAGGGGATGGCTCTCCCAGCCACGTTGCCGCCCCTCCTGCATTCACCAGGAGAGTAAGAGGTACAAGGAGGAAGTGGAACTTTCACTTGGGGCTTTCGTCTACTAGATTCAGTTTGCCTGAGGTGCTAAGAAGAGACAAAGACGAGTTCACATAGAGAGCTTTTGGGTGGGAATAATCTATTTTGATAAACTGAATTTCTTTCTAGCTCTGAGAAAACTGAGGGGATTTTTCTTGATGCACTGCACATTATGAAACACTGCTAGTAAATTAAATTCAAGAAAGTGTACAGAGCTTGAATTTGATATTTTTCACTTATAGCAATTCACAATAAAAAAAACTAGTATTCTGATAGATAATTCACATTGTGAAAAAACTAGATGATATGTAGGTAGGTAGGTAGGTATATAGACGGTAAGAAAGAAAGGAAGGGAAGGAGGAAGGAAAGAAGGGAGGGAGGAAGAAAGGAGGGAGAGAAGGAAGGAAGGAGAGAGGAAGTAGGGAGGAAGGGAGGAAGGAAGGGTAAACACCTTTGGAGACTTTGGGGCTGCAGTGTGACAGGTTTCTCTGCTCCAGAACTCTCAGAGCCTGCACTATGGTAGAACACACTGTGAACGTCCCAGAGATGGAAAGTCTGCAGCGTTTCCTGAACCCCCATAGTTCAGCACAATGAGAACTGGGAAGCATGTTCGAAGCAAGCCCGACCTTGGCAGGTTGCTCAGCTCCTCTCAGCTGTTTCTTCATATTTTAAAACCTAACCACTCGATCTTACTTGGATTAGATAAGATACTAGAAATGAGTGCTTTGTAAACGGTAATTATTAGCAGTAGTATTATGAAGGCTGCACGGTGCTATGTGCCATCTAGAAAAGAGCAAGACATAGTTCCTCCCTAGAACAACAGAAACAGAAGACAGGTGAACGATTCAGAGATGGAAGTGGATGGATAGAAGCAGTTTTATGGCAACTTATATTAAATTTTGAGAACATTGGAAGACATTTAAAAAGAGAATTTAGAAAGTGAATCCAATTTTGAGAATAGATGTTGGAAATTTTTGCTTCAAGCGATATTTAAGTTTTCTTACACTTATTAAAAATGCATAAGCTAAGGACGCACATTTAGTTATTAAAATTCCACTGTCTTTGCTTAGTCATGTTCCCGAGTTCCACTTTGCACTGGTAGAGAAAGAATCTTGCTATTGCAGATACACAAGAGTGACATCTAGCGGCCACTCAAGCGAACTTCAGACACTTGCCCAGCCATGCAGGAGCATCGTTTCTGACGAAGGCTTCAGAGGTCTGCTCGTTCAATCCTACCTACATGGTGCATGGAGTTCCTCTCCACGGCCCCTGGCCCCAGTCGCCAGCATCTGCTTGGACACCTCCAGTGACAAAGAATTCAGTACTTCTAGATTTGAGCTGTTGCATTCAGCCCTACTAGCGAATTCTTCCTTGCCTTGTGCTAAAATATCCTTTCCAGGAGCTGCTCCCAGTCCTGATCCAGCTTCATGCCTTTACATGAAATGCGTCTAATCTGTCTCCTTCTGACGTGTGACGATAGCTCTTCTGGTCCCTGAGTCTGTTTCCCTCCAGCCTAGACAGCCCCAGTCCTTCGTCCTGTGCCCAGAGCGCCCAGCACTACCCAGCTGGCAGGTACTAAACTATGTCGAGAGCATCATCTAGTCTATTCCAGCAATGAAAGAATGTGATATTTCTGAAAATACCTTGGGAATAATGATGACACTGCTAAGCTAATTGTATTTCCCCAGGGTGCCTGACATCAGTCTGGTGCAGAGAAACAGTTGAAAAAGGCCCCATTCGTGTTAGCTGTCCTCTACTCACTTCCTTTCCCCCGAGTAATGGCAGCCATGTCCTTTTCTATTACAAATTACATGATCCTGAGGTAACTGTTAAGTTAGAAATTGCATGATTTGTTTTCTCTAGGAACAGTGGCTACCTCTGCTCCCACCCTCCAACTTCACATTCCTTGCCTTTCAAAGTCAGTCACCCTTCTCCTGGCCCATGCTTTCAAAAAGAACAAGATGCATTAACAGCAAGAAGAGACAAGATGGGAACTTTCTCATTGACCTAGGTCATCAGTCTTTCTGAACAATTATTGCTATGGCGCTATACCATATAGGAACCCATTCCTAAAATCCCCCAAATGAAAATGATCAGAATGGATAAACTCCTTTGGGGGCCAGGCATAATCTCATGTTGTTATATGTATATATTATTTCAAATATATTTGAAATATATTATTTCAACTTCATAGTTCTAGATCAGTGATTTTTCAGGCTTTTATTCTAGTGACCGAATTCCCAGTGAAATCTTTAAGCTGAAACTCCAAATGTAAAGTGGGTCTGCTTCCGTGGACGAGGGGCAGCGGCCGGGGCGGAATGGAGGTGGGAGAGATTGGAGCGGGGAGGGCTCCACCTGCTCAGCCCGCCCTTCCTCTCCATCCCCCAGGCTTTCCCCAATCCAGAGGCACCACCCAACTCAAAAATGATGCATACCGCTGTTGCCAAGAAAATGAGAAATTCTATAACAATAGTTTTTTCCACTCTCAGAAAATAATTGAGAATTTAGGGAAAAAATTATTTTCTAAGAAAAAATAAATTACCCAATTAACCACTAAAGAGATAGACCACCTAAAAACACCGATTACCTAAGAAGAAATTGAGAAATTTCCAGTTACCATCTTAAGATGTTCCAGGCCCAGAGAGATGAATGTTATTAAGTATTCGGGGAACGAAAGCCTTTAACACTAAGTTATTTCAGAGCATACAGTGAGAAAGATATATTCCAAATTTCTTCAACCAATCCAGCATAACATTGATGGCGAAACATGAGAAACAGGACAGAGAAGGTACAATGGAGAAAACCAGAGCCCCACCTCGCTCGTGTGAATGTGTGTGTGTGTCTGTGTATATGTGTATATAATAGAATTCAGCAACACATTAAAAGAATAACAAACCATATCCAGGTGGATTTATTTCAAAAATGTAAAAGTGAAGCAATTTAAGAATATCTACTGGAATAATTCACCACATTCATAGGTCAAGGGAGGAAAAACGTGATCATTTCAATAGATTCCTCAAAGTTATTTGAAAAGTTAAAAATCAATTTCTGGGTTCTATAAAACTTCTAATAAAATAGGAAAGTGTGTGTTCTTTAACAAAATTAAATCTATGTCTCTAACAAAAACGTCTGCACCGCGCGAATGAAGAGTGAGATCACCCCATTACGATAGCAGCCATTGAATCAGAGAACAGAAAGAAAATAGTGAAAATAGAAGACAGGAGGGAATAATTTTATTATTATTGATAACATATACCGTTAATTTTATACCTGGACAAAACAGGAAAATCAACTGAAAGGCAATTCAAGAAAAAATACAACTTGGGGGCCAGCCCGGTGGTGCAGTGGTTAAGTGCACACCTTCCACTTCTCCACGGCCTGGATTTCGCTGGTTCGGATCCAGGGTGTGGACATGGCACCGCTTGGCAAAAGCCATGCTGTGATAGGCGTCCCACGTATAAAGTAGAGGAAGGTGAGCACAGCTGTTAGCTCAGGCCCAGTCTTCCTCAGCAAAAAGAGGAGGATTGGCAGTAGTTAGCTCAGGGCTAATCTTTCTCAAAAAAAAAAACAAAAAAGAATTCAATAAAGAAGCTGGTTATGAAATTAACATGCAAAAATCAAGTTTTTCATACAAATAGTAACCAGGAGAAAATATAATGAGGGAAAATAGGATTTATATATTAGCAATGAATTGGAGGGGAAATACGTAAGAATAAAGTTAAGAATCCACAATACGGGCCGGCTCTGTGGCCGAGTGGTTAAGTTCGCGCGCTCCAATGCGGCGGCCTAGGGTTCGGATCCTGGGTGCAGACATGGCACTGCTCGTCAGGCCACGTTGAGGTGGCATCCCACATCCCACAACTAGAAGGACCTGCAACTAAGATATACAACTATGTATGGGGTGGGGGTGTGTGTGAAATAAAGCAGAAAAAAAAAAAAAAAAAAAAGACAAGAACAAAAAGATTGGCAACAGTTGTTAGCCCAGGTGCCAATTCTTAAAAAAGAAGATTGGCAACAGTTGTTAGCCTAGGTGCCAATCTTTAAAAAAAAAAAAAAAAGGAATCCACAATACTTACATGAATAAAAGCATAATACTCTACTGAGAGAACTCAAAAGAATATTTGAATAAATTGAAAGATAAAAGTTGGATAAGAAATCTCATTAGTGTAAACTTCTCAAGTCCCCTAAATTAACATAGAAATTCAATGAGATTCCAGTCACTGAGAAGCTAATTCTAATTCACATAGAAATATAGCTATATATTACATATAATATAATAATATAGAAACACGTGTCAGAATAGCCAGAAATTTTGGGGAAAAAAACGAGGAACTAGTCCTACCAGATGTCAAAATGTACAAAAGTACAGTAATAAAATAAAGTTTAGTGTTGGTGGAGAAATAGGTCATTGGAACAGAGTCTAGAAATAGGCCCAAATACATACGTCATTTAATATGTGAGGGTCCACGTGCGGATCCCTAGGCTACTGTCTCAGCTTCGGAGCCGTCCTGCGCTCGCTCGGCGACGCTGGGCTGGGACGCCGAGCGCGTCTCTCTCGGCCGGCCGGCTGCCCGCCGGTGGTGCCCGCGGGGGCGCTGGGGGAGAGCCGAGCGGGAGGAGAACGGGCGCCGGCTCCTCCGGGCTGCCTCCTGCGGCCGCCGCTGCTGCCCGCGAGCCCTCTGCCCCGGCGGCGAGTGGCCGGTGTTTCCCACGACAGCGAGTTCCAGCGACCTGCGTCTCTCCACGTTCTCAACCAGGCTCGCGTTCTGGGTCTGGGCTCCCTAAGGCCCTCGCCAAACACCGAGAGAAATTCTAGAGGAATCAAAGATTAGCATATAAAAAAATCTGACAGGTTGCAGATGAGAGGAAGGGGTGAGGAGGATTCCGAAAAAATGGCAGTTTATTGTGCAGAAGCCGTGGCGCTTCCCGACCCAGCCCCAGTCCCGCTGCTCTTCTCCTAAAACAAGCCGCCGCTGAGGCTCCACGGGCGCGGGCAGCGCCCCGGCTCAGTCACCGGCCCGAGGATGGAGCTGGGGTGGGAGTTCCTCCCTGTGCCGGAGGAGATCCCGGCGACCAGCATCAGAGTCCTGGGGCAGCAGAGCGGCCAGCGTGGTACCTACGGTCAGGTTGGGCAGTCCGCGGGCCGCAGGGCAGGGCGGGGGCCCCAGGTCACGGCCCGGAGGAGCCGGGGTCTCTCTGGCCTCCGGGTCGAGCTGACTCCTCTCTGTCCCTGAGCAGCGGACGCTCAGGCTTCACTAGCCTTGGCAGCACGGGGCCCGTTGGAGGACTCGTAGCTCGCGGGCGCTCACGCCGCAGTCCACAGGCCGACTGCGGGCCGGCCCTCCTCCCGGGACGGTGACGACGGGACGGTGACGACGGCCGGGAGAGCGCCAGCGGCAGGGAGCCAGCGCGAGAGCCAGAGAAAGAGTCTCCTAGAGTCCCCGAACCGCTGGAGGGACAGACACGTGCCGGGAGCGCTCCAGGGTTCAAGTCCAGCCCTGGAAAGTCTTCCCGATGAGACGCGGATGAACGCTCGCGCCTCGTGACGTCAGCTAAGAGAGAACGTGCGTGATGCCATCCGAGGAGGACGCGAGGGCGGAGGAAGGTTGCGGGAGGTGGCGGGAGGGGAGGGACGACTTGAATGTGGTCAGGAGAGGAAGTGCGGGAGCCGAGTGCCCTTCTGGCCAGCCCCGAAGCCCGTGCCCTTTGGCCCTGGCTGCCCCTAGCTGGGAGTAAGAACAGGCGCGGCACGCAGGAGATTTCAGAGGAACCGGGGACACAGCAGCGGGCACAGGTGAAGCGTCCTGTTCTTTCTCCCAGGGGGTGTTCACTGCCCAACGCGACTCGATTCCTCCCGGAACGAAACAAGCCCTTAAGCTGACTCTGGCCGTCAGAGCGGGCCTCAGGCCTGTTTCTTTAAGAGTCACAAGCGAACGCCGACTGGGGACATCCGCAGCAGCTTGGTGGAAGCTCTAACACTTTCAGCCCAGACACACCCGAGTCCCTCAAATCCGGCTGAAGGAGAACACAGGAGGGAGTTTGGGCCCTGGGCCCTGCCCGGGAGGCGGGGTGTGCGGAGGCTTGTCTGCAGTCCGGGCTCCCCCGCGGCCAGAAGGACTCCGCTCACTGTTACCCAGTGAGACCCTGTAAGGAGGCCTGGGTGCTGCCTCTTCCTGCCCCCGCCCCTCAGCTACACCCGCAGCCCGCACACAGACGTTCGGTAATGACCTGCTGCCGTTACGGCTTTGAACGGTTCCACGCTTTTCAGACAGTGGCTTCTTTTTTTTCAGTATGACCATGTTTTCACCCAATGCCATATGCTGCAAGAAGTAATATTTTGACTTTATGGTTTCAGGCAAAGACACAGTCACCAGCTTATTACTCGGCACAGCAGTTTCTAGGCCGAGAACATCACATGGAAGGAAGAGGAGTCGCTGCCGCGTGGGGATGAACCCGAAGCACACTGCGCAGTGGAGGAAGGAGGAGGAAGCATGTCCCGTGACTCGTCAGTGGGCTGTGCGCACGCACTGGTTTTACACCTTTTGAACGACTCACGTATTTACTTTTATTGTGCCCTCAACGTATTTTCTGTGATATAACTTTATTTGTAGTGAAGTTTGGATGCAAGATAACCGTGAACCCCCTAAATGTTGAGAAATGGTTGAACGGTGCGGAAAGAAGGCTGTGCCTTCCGAAGAACCCCTTCTGCGCCAGCCCCCCCACTATCAAGTCTTTCTTCCTCCTTCCTTCCTCCTTCGGTAAGTGCTGTAAACTTCTTTACATTTTACCTACAGACTCAACTTACTTACTTTCTAATTGCTGTTTGTTACATAAACTTATTTTTGTTCAATTAATATATTTTTCTATCTATGGGTACTGTTTAGGGCATTTTAGATAGGATGAAATGCATATCTTGGATCAGGATGAAATGCATCAAAATTTTTCCCATTAAAATCAATAGAGGGGCCAGCCTGGTGGCGCAACGGTTAAGTTGGCACATTCTGCTTCGCTGGCCCGGGGTTTGCTGGTTAGGATCCTGGGTGCAGATCTACTCACAGCTTGTCAAGCCGTGCTGTGGCAAGTGTCCCACATATAAAGTGGAGGAAGATGGGCATGGATGTTAGCTCAGGGCTAATCTTCCTCAAAAAAATAAATAAATAAAAATAAATAAAATAAAATCAACGGAAAGTTTTTTCACCTAATTTTTTTTCCCCTTAGCAGCAAGGTTTTCAGGAGAGAACTGACATCTTTAAGGGAAAGATAGGTGTATTTTTTGGATTAGCAATGCTCTCTGCAGAGTACAAATGAAGTCACATTGCCTCATGGAGCTCATGGCTACTATCTTGGGAACCAACTGAAGCAGCTGGAGAATTGAAGTCGTTGGCATTCATTGGACCGTCTCCATTCCTTGCTGTAGACAGAAAGACATCATTCTCAACATGTTGAGTTTGTGATCCTAGGGACCAAGGTTTGACCTTTTACCACTAAGATGAAATGACTACAGACCCATTGACTAAGGACCACAAAGGCTCAAGTAAACATAAGGAAAAGGGTGTGTATCACTAAGGATTAGGTTTAACTAAAAGGCAGACCTCCATGGTAACACTGCTGACTTAAGACAGTGGTATATTTCTCTGTCTTGTGTAAAGGTCTGTAAGGTAAGTAATCCAGGGATGTTGTAGGATCTCTATTCCTCTAAGTCTCCAGGGACTCAAACTCCTTCTGGTTTACTGCTTTACCATCCCACTGGTGTGGTCCTTATCCTCATAGTCCAAGAAGGCAGCTAGAGCTCCAGCTCTCTCACCACATTACAAGCAGTAGGATAGAAAGAGTGACAGAGACGAAGGGGAGTATGATGGTTGAGTTTATGTGTCGACTTGACTGGCCGTGGGCTGCCCAGATTAAACATTATTTCTAGGTGTGTCTGTAAGGGTGTTTCTGAATGAGATTGGCATTTGAATCTGTGAACTCAGTAAATTGCCCTCCCCAAAGTGGGTGGGCATCATCCATTCTGCTGAGGGCCTGAATAGAACAAAAGATGGAGGAAGGAGGAGTTCGCTGGGACATCTCCTCTCGTCTCCTGCCTCAGACTAGGACTGACACTATTGGCTCCCCTGGTCCTCAGGCCTTTGGACTCAGACTGAATTATATCACTGGCTTTCCTGCGTCTCCAGGATCTGCAGACAGCAGATTGTGGGGCTTCCTCGCCTCCGTAATCGTGGGAGCCAATTCCTCATAATAAATCGCCTTTGATATCTATGTATCCTGTTGATTCTGTTTCTCTGGAGAATTCTAACTAATACAGGGAGCAAAGGGCATATGTCAGGTGTCCTTTAAGAAAGGTTTCTAGAAGCTGTCATGCTACAATTCTGCTTGCAGCCCATTAGCTATAACTTAGTTATGTGGCCATAGTTAATTGCAGGAGGTGCTGAGAAATACAGCCTTAATTCTGGGCAACCATGTGACCTGGTTAAAAATTGTGGATTCTTTGGTTGTGGAAGAAAGGGCAACCAGATATTGGGGAGCAATTAGTTTCTCCCACAAAGCCCTCCATAGTTCTAATTCTGCATTGTATTGTTTTTAATATAAGAACTGCCATTTACTCCTAGAAAGCTCCATTGCCTGTTGAAACTTACTCAGCTACATTGGGAGAAAATAAAAGTTAACAAAATAGTTTCTTAAAATTTTTGTCTTCCTATGTATCTGTTTCCCAGCCTGTCTCATGACAGCCAGGTCAATCTTCTCGAACAACTGCTAGCTCAATGAAAGAGCTATCATAGGACTTTGAACTATGGGCAATAAAGGTCAAGTTTAGATCATGTGGCATTATGAATTTTTTTGATAAAATGATCATATTCCTCTCCTTTAATTTCTCACTCAGGTTCATTCCTGATGAAACGGGCTGCAAAATTGTAATTTGGATTATGGATACTAGTTTGTAATGTACATAAAATAATGACATGTTTGTGTACAGAATCAAATCCTTTGACTGGATCCAGATAACCGAAATGTCTTTCATCTTTTGGGACAGAGTCCCAACAAGTATGACAGTAAAGCTTCACTTTTGTGTTTCTCAGAGAAAAAGATGTATTTATAACAGTTAGCACGATCCCCTATCCCAGCATCCAGGCCTCCTAAGATCTCATCGTGTGTTGTACCACGTCAAACATGCGGCCAGGTGATCCACGCCTTACAGCAAAGGCAGCATGCTGGCCTCATCCCTCTTTCTGTAAGCTAGGGATCAATAGCCATGACATATATATACGCTTATGTTTCAGTTTGGGTCCAAAAGCATCATCAGGGAATTCATTATTATTCATTCCCCGTAGAAATTCCAGTGAGGGAAACAATGCAGGTAGCAATGGAAGGACACTGGCTGCTATGACACAGACAGGGACACATGCGGAATGCTCTATAGCTGGTATCACAAGGATTCTCTGGCCTGAGGAGACATGGTATTCAAAAAGATACTGCTAAGAACAATGTTAAAGAGCATACTGTTTATGTTTTTTTCTTGGAGTTTTATGGTTTTGGGTCTTACATTCAAGTCTTTAATCCATTTTGTGTTAATTTTTGTGTGTATGGTGTCAGATAATGATGGTCTAAATGTTCTGTACAGCAAAGGAAACCATCAACAAAACGAAAAGACAACCTACCAATTGGGAGAAGATATTTGCAAATCATTTACCTGATAAGAGGTTAATATCCAAAATACATAAAGAATTCATACAAGTCAACAACAAGAAAAAAACAACCCAATTCAAAAACGGGCAGAGGATCTGAACAGACATTTCTCCAAAGAAGACTTACACGTGGCCAACAGGCACATGAAAATATGTTCAACATCACTAATTATTAGGGAAATGGAAATCAAAACTACAATGAGATATCACCTCACACCCATCAGAATGGCTATAGTTAACAAGATCAGAAGTAACAAGGGTTGGAGAGGATGTGGAGAAAAGGAAACCCTCATACACTGTGGGTGGGAGTGCAAACTGGTGCAGCCACTATGGAAAACAGTATGGAGATTCCTCAAAAAATTAAGAATACAACTACCATATGATCCATCTATCCCACTACTGGCTATTTATTCAAAGAACATGAAAGCACAGATGTGTAAAGATATATGCACCACTATGTTTATCGCGGTATTATTCACAATAGCTAAGACTTAGAAACAACCGAAATGCCCATCAGTGGATGCGTGGATAAAGAAGATGTGGTCTATAAATACAATAGAATACTACTCAGCCATAAAAAGATGAAATCTTGCCATTTTTGACAACATGGATGGACCCTGAGGGCATTACGCTAAGTGAAATAAGTCAGACAAAGACAAATACCATATGATTTCATTCATACGTGGAAGATAAAAACAACAATAACAAACACACAGACACAGAGAATAGATTGGTGGTTACCAGAGGGGGAGGAGAGAGGAAGAAGGGGTACAGAGGCACACTTGTACGGTGACGGATGGTAATTAGACTTTGGGTGGTAACTCGAAATATAATGATGTATACCTGAAATTTACTTCAATTAAAAAAATTAGGGTTTCTCAAAAGTAGCTATATATGGAAAAAATGAATACTTTGTCAGTAGAGTTTAATTTACTGCAAAGCACGTGGATCCCCTTTCTGGTTTCTCTGTTTGCGCCACCAAATGCTCCAGCTCCTGTGAGTGCACAAGAGTGGCATCTAGTGGCCACTCGAATAAACTATGGCTCCTTGAAAGGTCAAGTTAGAGAGACAACTGAGGGTCATGTCCTGTGGTTACCAACTTCCCGATTTCACAGACGTATAAATCTTCTCTAAATGGGGACTTATATGGAGTTGTCAAGAGTTTGTTTTGTCGAGTTAGGATGTTAAACAACAATAACAAATAACACCTGCTATCTAACAACAACAAAAATACATTTTAACATGCCCACGAATAGAAAGAACATAATCTCAGAATATAGGAAACGTACTTCAAATTGCAAATGTTTAGCTTTATAAAAATGCGCCACATTTTCTTTTCTTTCCTCAATAGGAAAGTGAGACCTGGCAAACATTATGGACAGGTGCCAACGTGCAGACTGGCTTTTGGGAATGGTGCTTGCTTGATGAATCCTTTCTGCACCATCCTCTGGTAAATACCCCCGCGGCCACCTCCTTCCAGCCCTGAGAGACAGGAGGGTTCTCTTTAACTCAGGGTTAAATTGGCAGCTCCACTCACCGTCCTGGTTTTGGCCTCGGGTTCTCCAGGAAGAAGCCTAAACCCTTTCTTATTCTGATGTGTGAAAGCAGCTCTCAGATCCCCAGCGCCCACCACCCAGAATTTCTTCCTGAGGCCGAATCGCCCACGTCCTTCAACCAGTACTTACACTCTCACCTGGCTGTGCCTTCCAGGGGTCTAGTGGCTACACAGATAAGATCATAGACATTTGTGAAAAGATCCTGTTAAGGGTTAGAAGTGTGTGTTGACAAAACTAATCCATAACCAATATATAATGAAAATTTGGGAGAGTTTATTCTGAGCTAAAATCTGAGGACCATGGCCCAGGAGAGTCTTTCCACAAAGGAACAGAGCACTCCAAAGAAGTAGGGGTATACAGAGTGGTTATATACCCTCAAACAGGATGTTTTACATATGATTGAAATGTCCCTTTTACAACAGTCATGAGACTGCTCTGTCGGCACAGCGATTGATGGAAACAGCAGGTAGGTCTGCTGTCTTGGTGGACACAGCAGGGTGGCAGGTCTGTTGTCTCAAGCTGGGTGGTCACAGGTGAGTGCTGCAATCAGTTCCCAGCCTAAGGAAAGATGCATAATCTTTAAGGAAATGCCAACGTTGGGAGGGGGGAGGGAAGTTGCACCTTTATCTCAAGGGCCTTTGTTCTTGCCATAGGAATTGTCTAAGCAGATATACAATGCATGCTCAACGGCCACAGTCAGGCCCTTTTGGGAAAAACAAAGTCAGGCTGAATTAGGTTTATACCAAATGGCTTCCTCATATACTCCAATATATCCTATTGCTTGCCATTTCAATTTGTCATATGAAAACTTCTCTATTCAGGCTAACCAACTCAGGGCCGCAGAGAAGTTTACTTATTTATCAACCTTCTTGGCAGACAGGCAGCACGCACCCAGGCAGCCACAGTCTGTGATATTGCAGATTATGTCATCCGTGCCTCGAGGTAAAATCTCCTCCCCACACCGCCTGATCACTGAATAGTGCCGAGGTCTTTCATCCATCACACTCTGTTGCTGACCTTTCTAAGTTTCTTGCTAGTGGTCTGTGCTTTCGGTGGGAACAAAATGGGTTAGAATGCTGTTTAATTTGTTTCAGCTGTGAGTCATCGAAAACCTCCAACAGCGGTTTAAATACAACAGTTTCCTTCTCTTTGGGGTGAGCGCCTGGAAGCAGGCAGTCTGGGGCTGGCGTGTTGCCCCGCAGTGTCAGGAACCCGGGCTCCTTCTGTCTTGCTGTTCCACCTGCACGGTTTCCATTCCCAAGGTCACTTCATGGTCCAATGTGACTTCTGTAGCTCGAGCCATTGCATCCACCTTCTGGCCAGATGGAAGGAGGAAAGGCAAAGAGCAGGACTCCCTCCCTATTTAAGGACATTGCCCAGAAGTTGCACACCACTTCTACTGGGCACTCCTGGCTCCAGGGGGGGCTGTGTTGTTGTTGTTTTTTTACTAATAAGGAAGAAAGGGGAAACTGAGGTTAGGAGACAATCAGCTATGTTGACAACTAGCTTGTACTACACGAGCACAAGTTCAGACATAAGGTCCAATGATCGCTGATGCATCGTGTAGGACTGCGCGCCTAAAATCTCCTAAAATAGGATCAATGACAGTGACTGGGGGCAAAATTGAGACCAACGACATTGTATCCAG
Source organism: Equus quagga (assembly GCF_021613505.1). Lineage (NCBI taxonomy): Eukaryota > Metazoa > Chordata > Mammalia > Perissodactyla > Equidae > Equus > Equus quagga. The sequence goes on from NC_060267.1 coordinate 61,888,137, forward strand.
TAGAATCATGATCATTCAAGCAAATGGGTTGTTTTAACTCGGATCTTCTGGATTAGCGTGTCATGCAAGAATTCCTTCCCAGCGTTCCTCAGAAATGTTATTTTTTCCCAAAACCTGAATCCTAATAAAAATAAGTAGAGAAATCTAGAAACCTGGGAAAAGTATTCTGTGAGAATTAAAACTTAACAATCGGGACCAGTTGGTAGTGTAGTGGTTAAGTTCATGTGCTCTGCTCTGGCAGCCCGGGGTTCACCAGTATGGATCCTGGGTGTGGACCTATACACTACTCATCAAGCCATGCTGTGGTGGCATCCCACAGAGAAGAACTAGAAAGACTTATAGCTAGGATATACAGCTACGTACTGGGGCTTTGGAAAGAAAAAAAAGAGGAAGATTGGCAACAGATGTTAGCTCGGGGCCAATCTTCCTCACCAAAAAGCAGAAAAAAACCCCTTAATGATCAACATAGAGATGTCACTAGTTTAAAGGAATACACTGATCTCAAATCAAAAGCAAGAGTAGAAAATGCTGAAACATGCGCCAGAAAATTAAGGTGGACAGTTCCTGAGTGGGGTGGAGCACGAAGGAGAGAAGTGGTCACCACCTTGTCAGTCTTGCCTGTAGCTGTTGTGACATTACAGGCAGTGGCCTGCTGGAGCTGGCTCACAGGCTCGAGAGAGCCAGTTGTGTGCATCTCTTTCCAGCTCTCAGTGACATCACATTGGTAGCTTCAAATTGACTGTAGGGGGAGTGTTTATATCTTCCCTCAGAAACTTGGCAAACGCTACATATCAGGGCTTTTTTATTCTCCTGGAGAGTCAGTTTACCAGCACACACTAGTGATATGTGTGTGCTTGTGGCCCAGTCAGCTTGTAATGGTAAGTCATTTTTACAAATAAAATAAATATTAGCCAGTTTATGCACATAGGATACTTATACAAATCCTATGAGTGGTATTAGAAAAAGATAAATTTTGGAAGCAAAATAAGTCTTTATATTGGCAATTTCAACAAGTGATTGCGTGTAGTGCTATTAACCTTGCTAGTGGGTCTGAACATTAATGTCATTTGAAAACTTCCTGGTAATGATTGCTGGCGTTTCCAAGTGTCTGAGTATTCGCCATAGGCTACAGTTCATTATAAATACTTCACAGAAGAGCTGCAAAAAGATGTGATTGTCGTAGAACACTCCGAAACGAAATGAGAAACTGCTCTAAGATCTGAGTCAATCAGAGCAGCATTGAATCAACGCCAAATCAAGAGGAGGGCAAGCAGACAAAAAGTGTTTATCATTAAAAAGGGGATGAGCTTCTCCGAAGCAACACGCACCCCCAACGTCCAACTTGAAGGTGTTTGGGACGTGCTCTTAATTCAGCCAACATCAATGCAAAATGAGTGACAGTTCTCTACGTCTGGAATATTTGTCACAAAGCAAAAATCGAGACGTCACATGGAGCAATTAATGCTTTGTGTTTTTAAAGTTCATTTTAAAAACAATAACTTTTTTTTTAAGATTCGCACCTGAGCTAACATTTGTTGCCAATCTTCTTTGTATTGTTTCCTTCTCCCCAAAGCCCCCCAGTACATAGTTGTATATTCGAGTTGTAGGTCCTTCTGGTTCCACTACGTGGGACACTGCCTCAGCACGGCTTGATGAGTGGTGCTAGGTCTGCGCCCAGCATCCGAACCAGCGAAACTCTGGGCCGCCAAAGCGGAACATGTGAACTTAACCACTTGGCCACGGGGCTGGCCCCTAAAAACAATAACTTTTAAATATCAAATATTTATAGTATTCTCTTTCAATTTTTAAGTGATTTTATTTGGCATTTATTTTGTGTTAATGTTCCCTTCTTTTATTTATTTATTTATTGCTTGAGGAAGATTCGTCCTGAGCTGTCATCTATGCCAGTCTTCCTCTATTTTGTATGTGGGTCACTGCCACAGCATGGCTGCCCACAGGTGGTGTACCCAGGACCTGAACCTGGGTCCCTGAAGCGTAGTGTGCCAAACTTAACTACTAGGCCATGGGGTGGCCCCAATGTTCCCTTCTTTTTAAAGTTTTCTATATTTGGTATCTAAATAAGATGGAGATAATTTTTACATGTTATTGAAATAATCTTGTCACAATATATTGGTTCATAATAATAAACTATAAAACCATATTTTTTACTGAAAAATGTCTGAAACTTAGCATCATATTATCATAGAAAATTATTCACTGTTTGTTATTATGGTCATTCATTATTTCAAAGCATGTAAATAAAGTGTTATGAAAAATACTGAATAATGTATGATTTCAGGAATTCCTAAGAATTCCCACAAATTCCCACAAATCCCAGTTTGTCATTCCTGATAGACTGTTTCCCTATCTTGCTTATTGCAAATAATGATGCAGTGAACATGGGAGTACAGATATCTCTACGAGATCCTGATTTCAATTCATTTGGATATACTCAGGAGTGGGATTGCTGGGTCATATGGTAGTTCAGTTTTTAGTTTTTTGAGGAACTGCCATACTGTTTTCCATTACGGCTGTGCCAATTTACATTCCCACCAACAGTGTCTAAGGGTTCTCTTATTTCCACCTCCTGGCCAACATTTGTCATCTCTTCTTTTTGATAAAAGTCATCCTAACAGGAGTGAAGTGATGTCTCATTGTGGGTTTGATTTGCATTTCCCTGATACTTAGTGATGTGGAGCATCCTTTCATATACTTACTGGCCAATTACATATCTTCTTTGGAAAAATGTATATTCAGGTCCTCTGCCCATTTTTAAATTGGATTATTTGCTTTTTTGTGGCTACGGAATTGCTATCATCCTTTATATGTTTTGGATATTAACTCCTTATCAGATATATGGTTTGAGAATATTCTTTCCATTTTGTAGGTTGCCTTTTCAATTTATTGATTGTTTCTTTTGCTGTGCAGAAGCTCTTTAGTTTAATGTAGTCCCACTTGTTTCCTGTGCTTTTGGTATCTTATCCAAGAAATCATTGCCTACACCAATGTCAAGGATTTTTTCCTTATGTTTTCTTCTAGGACTTTTATAATTTCAGGTCTTACATCTAAATCTTTCATCCATTTCAAGTGAGCATTTGTGAGGTTGTAAGATAGGGGGGTCCAATTTCATTCTTTTACATGTGAATATGCATTTTTCCCAGCACCATTTTATTGAAGGGACTGTCCTTTTCTCATTGTGTGTAATTGGAATGCATATCAAAAATTAGTTGACATATATGTGGGAGTTTATGTCTGGGGTCTCTATGCTGTTCCACTGTTCTGTGCTCCTGTTTTTATGCCAGAACCATACTGATTTGATTACTATAGCTTTGTAACATAGCTTGAAATCAGGTATTGTGATGCATCCAGCTTTGTTATTCTTTCTCAGGATTTCTTTTGATATTCAAGGTCTTTTGTGGGGCTGGCCCCGTGGCTGAGTGGTTAAGTTTGCGCACTCCGCTGCAGGTGGCCCAGTGTTTCGTTGGTTCGAATCCTGGGCGCAGACATGGCACTGCTCATCAAACCACGCTGAGGCAGCGTCCCACATGCCACAACTAGAAGGACCCACAATGAAGAATATACAACTATGTACCAGGGGGCTTTGGGGAGAAAAAGGAAAAAAATAAAATCTTTAAAAAAAAAACAAGGTCTTTTGTGATTTCAAAAAATTTTAGTGGAATTTTTAGGGTTTCTATACATACAACCATGTCATCTGTGACCAAAGACTATTTAACTTCTTTCTTTCCAATATGGACAACTTTTATTTATTTTTTTTCTTGCTTAGTTGCTTTGGCTAACACTACCAGTACTGTACTGAATAGAAATGGTGAGAGCAGACAATTCTGTTCTGTTCCTGATATGAGAGAAAGGGATTCTAATTTGTCACCATTGAATATGATGTTAGCTGTGGGCTTCTTGTATATGGCCTTTATTATGCTCAGGAACATGACTTCTGTACCCAATTTATTGAGCATTTTTATCATGAAAAGATGTTGTATTTTGTGAAATGCTTTTTCTGCATCTATTGAGATGATGATATGATTTTTATCTTTCATGCTATTAATGTAGTGTATCACATTTATTGATTTGTATATGTTGAACTGTCTCTGTACCACAGGGATAAATTCCACTTGATCATGGTGAATGATCCTTTCAATTGAATACTGTCTGCTAATATTTTGTTGAGGATTTTTGCATCTATATTCATCAAGGATATTGACCTATAGTTTTCTTTTCTTGTAATGTCTTTGTCTGGCTTTGGTATCAGGGTAATTCTGGCCTCATCAAATGAATTTAGAAGTGTTTTCTCCTCTTCAATGTTTTGGAATAGTTTGAGAAGGATTGGTGTTAATTCTTCTTTAAATGTTCTGTGGATTTCACCAGTGAAACCATCTGGCCCTGGGCTTTTCTGTGTTGGGAGGTTTTTGATTACTGATTGATTCTCCTTAGTTCTTATTGGTCTTTTTAGATTTTCCATTTCTTTATGATTAAGTCTTGGTAGGTCATGTGTTTCTAGGAATTTATCCATTCTTCTAAGTTGTCTGGTTTGTGGACATATGATTGCTTTTAGTAGTCTCTCATAACCCTTTGTATTTCTTTTTTTTATAAAGATCACTTTATTAGTCCCTGTCCTCTCCTCTCTCTCTCTCTTTGTTTTTTTTTTTTTTTGAGGAAGATTAGCCCCGAGCTAACATCTGCCACCAATCCTCCTCTTTTTTGCTGAGGAAGACTGGCCCTGAGCTAACATCCGTGCCCATCTTCCTCTACTTTATATGTAGGACGCCTGCCGCAGCATGGCTTGAGAAGTGGTGTGTAGGTCTGCATCTGGGATCTGAACTGGCGAACCCTAGGCTGGTGAAGTGGAATGTGCAAACTTAACTGCTGTGCCACTCGGCCAGCCCACCCTTTGTATTTCTGTGGTATCAGTTGTAATGTCTCCTCTTTCATTTCTGATTATATTTGTGTCCCTTCTCTGGTTTTCTTTGTTACTTCTAGCTAAGTTTTTTTCACTTTTCTTTATCTTTTCAGAGAACCAGCTCTTAGTTTCATTTATCTTTTTAATTATTCTTTTCTAGTCTCTATTTCATTTATTTCTGCTGTAATCATCATTATTTTCTCTCTTCTGCTAACTTTGGGCTTAGTTTGTTCTATGTTTCTAGGTCCTTGAGGTATAAAGTTAAGTTGTTTATTTGAGAGCTCTCTCGTTTTTTAATGTAGGTATTTATCACTATAAACTTCCCTCTTAGAAATGCTTTTGTAGCATCTCATAAGTTTTTATATGTTGTGCTTCCATTTTCACTTGTTTCAAGACATTTTATTTCATTTTTTATTTCTTCTTGCATCCATTGGTTGTTCAGGAGCACAGGTTTGATTTCCACATTTGTGAATTTTCCAGCGTTCCTCCTATTATTGATTTCTAGTTCATAGTTGTAGTCAGAAAAGAGAGTTGACATGATTTCAATATTCTTGAAGTTGGTAAGACATATTTTGTGACCTACCATGTGATATATCCTATAGACTGTGTGGACTTGAAAAGAATGTGTATTCTGATGCTGTTGGATGGTATGTTCTGTATATGTCTGTTAGGTCCATTTGATCTAAAGTGTCATTCCAGCCCATTATTTCCTTATTGAATTTCTGTCTGTATGATCTATCCATTGTTGAAAGTTGGGTATTAAAGGCCTTACTGTTAGTGCATTGCTGTCTCTTTCTGCCTTCAGATCTGTTGTTAATTGTTTAATATATTTAGGTGTACAATATTGGGTGCATATATGTTTACAATTGATATATCCTCCTGATAAACTGATACCTTTATCATTATATAATGACCTTTTTTGACTCTTGTCACATTTTTTAACTTAAAGTCTGTTTTGTATAATTAAGAATAGCTACCCCTGCTCTCTTTTGTTTCAGTTTACTTGAAATATCTTTTTCCATCCCTTCACTTTCAGCTTGTGAGTGTCCTTAAAGCTTAAGCGAGTCTCTTGTAGGCAACATATAGTTCGGTTTGGTTTTGTTTTGTTTTTCATTCAGGGACTTTATGTCTTTTAATTCAAGGCTTTAAATAATTTTATTTTAGAGTAATTATTTGTAGGTAAGGACTTAATATCATCATTTTGTTAATTGCTTCCTGATTGTTTTGTAGTTCTTTAGTTCTTTTATTCTTGCTGTCTTTCTTTGAGTTGATGATTTTTTGTAGTAGTATGATTTGATTCTTTTCTCTTTATCATTTGTGTATCTAATACAGGTTTTGCTCTGTGGTTACCATAAGGCTTTCATCATACATCTTATAATTGTAACCATCTATTTTAAGCTTACAACTTCAAATACATAAGAAAGTTCTACCCATTACTTGTCCCCTCCCCACATTTGATGTTGATGTCCCAATTTACATCTTTTTATATTGTGTACCAATTAACATGTTGTACCTATAGTTATTTTCAAAACTTTTGTCTCTTAACTTATATGCTAGATTTCAGAGTGATTTACACACTACCACTGCAGTATCAGAGTATTTTGAATTTGACTATATATTCACAGTTACCAGTGAATTTTATTGTTTCATAATTTTCAGTGTTACTGATTAGATTTCATTTCAGCCTGAAAGCTTCCTTTAGCATTTAGTGTAGGGACATGTCTAGGAGTGATCAATTCTCTCAGCTTCTGTTTGTCTGGGAAGTTTTTCTCTCTGCTTTATTTCTAAATGACAGCTTTGCTGGGTAAAGAATTCTTAGTTGATAGTTTTTTCTTTGAGCACTATAAATATATCATCCCACTCTTTCCTGACCTGCAAGGTTTCTGCTTAGAAATCTGCTGATGGTCTTATCTGGATTACCTTATATGTGATGAGTCTTTTTTCTTTTGCTGATTTCAAAATTCTCTCTTTGCCTTTGATTTTTGAGAGCTTGATTATAATGTGTGTCAGTGAAGATCTCTTTGGGTTAATCTCTTTGGGGAGCTTTGAGCTTCCTGTCCCTAGATGGCCATATCTCTTCCCAGATTTGGGAAGTAATCAGCCATTATTTCTTTGGTAAGGTTTCTGTCCTTTTCTCCATCTTTTCTCCTTCTGGGATTCCCATAACTCCAATATTGTTTCTTTTGCTGCTGTCCCACAGTTCACGAAGGATTTTATCACTCTTTTTTAAAAAAAGTCTTTATTCTCCTCTGACTACATAATATCAAGAGCTCTGTCTTCAAGCTCATGGACTCATTCTTCTGCATGATCGAGCCTGCTGGGAAGCTATCCATTGCATTTTCCCATTTCATTCATTGTATTCTTCAGTTCAGAAAATCTGTTTGGTTCCTTTTTATGATTTATATTTCTCTGCTGAGCTGCTCATTTTGTTCATGTATTATTTTCCTGAATTCATTGATTTTTCAATCTGTGTTCTCTTGAGTCTCACAGCTTCCTTAAAATAATTATTTTTAATTCTTCTTTTAGATAACACACAGATCTCCATTTCTTTGGGAACTGTTACTGGAATATCATTGTGTTCTTTTGGTGGTGTCATGTTTTCCATGCTTTTTCATGTTTATTGTGGTTTTGAGTTGATGTCTGTGCATTTAAGGACTCAGTGACCTCTTCCAGTCTTTTTGGACCAGCTTTGATGGGGAAAGACTTTCACCTGGAAGCAGCTTTAAGGGCTGGGTTGGATGCAGTATCTGTGGTTCCTGAGAACGCACAAAGGCATAGTCTCTGTGTTGATCTGTCAGTTGAGGTGAGCATTGACCTGAGTACATGAATTCTGTGGCTAAAAATTGCAGACATCCTGCATGTGGCAGTGGCAGGTAGGGATATTGGGATCTTTCGTGGCTAAGGCTGCTGGGATCCTGTTCTCTCTTTTCTTTTGCCCATGGGAGGAAGTTCTAGCCAAGGGAATACTTCTCAGCACCTGATCTGGTGTGCCAGCACTCAGAGCACTATTAGAGCTGAAGTCCCAGGATAAGGTGCACATGGAACTACCACAGCACCTGGGTCCTGGGGCACAGGTGCACTTGCTGTGGTGTTGCCCTGGTATGTAGGGTGCAGATATATCATGGAACGAGTACCTGGGTCTCTGAGGCTCACAACTGACTTTAGCTGGCAGGGGGTAATGCAGCACAGGCACAGGCCCTAGGAGGACAAGATGCAGTGGTGGCTTGGGCAAAGGGGGGAGGAGGGAGTGGCAGCATGGCCTGGGGATGATGGCTCAAAGCCTCAACTCTGGCCCCAGGGCATAGTCAGAGGACAGCAGCAGCATGTCTCTGGTGGTGATCTGTTAAAGCTGTATGTCAGGACCTTGGGATCTGAGCTCAGAAAAATGGTACCATGGCCTCAGCAATGATGGTTCAGAACCATGACCTCGGATCTGAGGGGCAGCCCTGGAATGACAAGTCAGGGTCATTACTTGGACCTGGGGCTGGGGCTTAGGGTATCAGCAGCCCAGTCTCAGCAATGATGGGTTAGAGTCTCCACCCGGGATCGGGGGAAGGCTCAAGGCAGTGGCAGGGCCCCTTGCAGTGATGATTCACAACTGTGACCTGGTATCCAATGGGTGAGCTCAGAGCACCAGCAGCACAGCCCTGATAATGGCAGCAAAGCATGACTTGGGACCCTGGGGATGAGGCTCAGGGCAGTGGAGGCCAACAAGGTAATGGGAGATGAAGCTGAAACCTAAGCCAGGGGTGGGCAAAAGCAGTGGCAGCTCCAGTATCTTATATAATGAGGTGCTATGGTGTCTGCATCCCAGAGAGCAGAGTTCAGCAGAGACTTGGGCCCCAAGGCAAGCCTCACTGCAGTGACAACTCCAGCCTTGGGGATAGATAGAGAGGGGGCCCTCCAGGGCTGCTCCTTCAGCTGGGATCAGTGTCAGTGAAGACTGTAGAGACTCTGTAGAAAAGGCTGCAAATATCCGTGGTGAGGAGGCTTGCTGGGGTTCCCCTGCTCTTCTTTCCCCAGGTACTGAACTTCAAGGGATCCCTCCTGGTGCTGAGCTGCTCCCGAATGGGGGATGGGGTGATGCTGGCAAAATGTTTCCTGTACTTTTTTATGTGGCCATTCTCAACCTTTGACTCCACAGGGCTTTTGCTCCTTCTTCCTTGTAGTCCAGAGCTTTCCCTGAGCAGTTTTCTCTGGTTTTAGTTGCTTATTTATATTCTTGTTTTTGTGTGGGGGTGATGAGTGTTAGAGCCTCATAGGCCTCCATCTTGCTGATGTCACACTCTAAGAAACCCACTTTAAATATAAAGACACAACTGGGTTAAAATTAAAACGAGGGAGAAAACTATGCCATGCCAACACTAATCAAGAGAAAGCTGCAGTAGGTGTATTACCGTCAGAAAGAGCTGACTTCAGATAAGGAAAGTCAGGGGCTCAGGAGGAGGGAGAGAGGGATGGAGGGCTGGAGCACAGGGCACTATCAGGGCAGAGAAGATATTTATAATGGATAAAGACATTATGCTTTTGCCAAAACTCACTGAACTGTAGAATACAAGGAACGAACCCTATTGTAAACTATGGACTTTAGCTGATAATACAGTGTAAATACTGACTCATCAGTTGTAAAGAATGTACCACACTAATGCAAGGCGTCAATCATAATGTGTGCGGGAGGCAGAGGGGTAATGGGAAATATCTGTGTTTTCCGGTTGATTTTTTTTAAGCCTACAACTGCTCTTAAAAATAAAGTCTAATTGAACATAAGAAATGCTTCTCACTTCAGGCCTTGTCTACCTCCTCCCCTCACCACCCAGCCTGGTCACAGCCTCTTTTCTCTGCATCCGTGGGGCCCCGGCGACCTGACCCTGGCCTCTTCAGGATGCCCAGACTGGCCTCGGCTGATGCTTCTCTCATTTCCCTTTTGGGAGAAGTTCTGGAGACAAGTTGCTCATGACAGAGTCCAGGAGGTGGATGAGGAGGCTCTGGGCCCAGGAATACCTTAGAGAGAGTAGGAGGGTGAGGTGCAGTTTGACAATTTAAAATGTGGCAAATTCAGGCCAAGAAGTACCTGGCCCTGCCCAGAGGCTCACTTCTGAAGTTGACTCAGTGGATTCAGACTGTCCCCAGGGCCACATTTTGAAGATGAACTGAGGATGGCGGGGCCTCCTGAGGGAAGGAGGAAGGTCACTGTGTCACCCCGGAGCAGTAGACTTGCCCCCTTCCAGGAACACTTGGATTGAATGGGGAAATCTGGCTCTACCGAAAACCCCTGAAATTTTGAGAACCGGCCAGTTACACTGATTTCTCCTAAGTTGTTACCACTGGAATCTCCTCTCTTAGTTGGTACCTTTGGGGACACTCTTCAGTTTGAGTCCCTGCCCACCTGAATTGACTGAACACAAGGACAGAGGGAGCCTCTGAGGGGGAGACTCCTGGGACCTTTGTAGGCAGGACTAAGCTTCCAAGCATGGAAGGAAACTGTGGATCAGAAGAATGAACCTCATCCAGGAATGGGGCACCCCCGACACACTCATGCAGAGAATGAAATAGCATGGCACTGCCATGACCCTCTAGGTGTGCTGTAGGTCCAGGTGGGCAGTCAGCCCATCCCACTTCCCCAGAGCACTAGGTAAATAATATCACTTTCTACCTGTGCAGTGAGCAGAGCAAAGGTAGGCAGCAGTGTTTTCTAGAACCCAGCTGGTCACCCTCCCCAGGCCAACTGTGGTCAGTTCTGGTTGCCAGGCACTTGTTTGCACTGGAGAGATAACACTGCAGAGGGCTCTGTGGGGTCACTTGTGGCCCACAGGTCACTGTCAATCGGAGGCAGAGCTGTGAGGCTCTTTGGAGACACAGGGGGCTATCTGGCAGCCACTAAAATGTCTCCCAAGTCATTCCTGGTGCAGCTGTGGGCTGCCCTGCTGGTGATGTATGAAAACTTGAGACATGTGCCAGGTGTCTTGGGGCTTCCCTGGGAGATCCTGGTATGTACTGCTGTGGTGGTTTTTATAGTAAAGAGTTGACACAGTTTAAGAAGAGGAAAAGAGCTGCGCAGAATGCCTTGTGCCCAGGGTGAAACCTATGGGAAAGACTGGACCAGTGACACAAGCCAGGGAAGCCCTCATGTTGCTTGAGGGGAGGCCAGTCCTCCCAAATACAAATCCTCTGGTTGCACTGAATGGAAATCTGAGCTGCTCTTCACTTCAGCACACTGTAGAATTTCCCAAAGAAGGATGGAAAAGCCAGCCTGCTAAACTTTTCCAGGTGACTGATGAAAAACCCAGTTTAAAAGCATCACTGTATGGTGGAGAGTAATGGGAAGGAAATAACAGATGGCTTGAATAACAGCACTGATCTTTAGGAAAGTCCAAAACTGCTCAACTAAGAAATTGGGAGATGGAAGTAGAAAGTGCAGGAGAAGAAGAAGAAAGAAAGGCTGGAGCTCTCCAATGCAGGAATGGGACAAGCTGTGAGAGATCAAGTGAAACAATTAAAATCCCTGGGCCTGACCATGCTGAAGATAAACCACTTGCTTGACCTCATTGGAGATCACAGGGATAATGGGAACTTGGAAGTGGACAGAAGAAGGGAAGTGGAAAATGGTGATCGCCTGGTCCATTCATCAGAAATCAATCAGAAGGGTGTCATTGATGATGATAACTTAAATGGGCCCTTTGACAGTCCTGATGGAGGAAAAGAAAGACTATCCAGAGAAATGTTAGAAGGAAATCAAAGGGTTGAGAAGCCTCCCAGACATCCAGTAAGTCTCCGAACTGAGGAATCATCTTTGTTGTTTGAAAATTTACAGCATGAAAGTGAGATTCAGAAGCTTCAGCTGAAGCTTCAAATGTGGCCTGAATTACGTGAAGAACATGTCCTGCAACTTGAGAGAAAATCAACTGAGGAGGAAACACACTGTGTAGACATTGACAAGAAACTTCCCCAAGTGTGCAGGAGCCTGAAATCCACATCACACCTGCAACCTCTACAAGAAAATGGCTGAAGACATGGGCAGAGCATTGGAGAGAACCACTTCCTCAATCAAAAGGAGATCTTCCTGTATGACAAGAGTGTTCAGGAAAGCAGAAGTGCAGTGAGGATTCCCCAGTATGATGCATTTAAGCCTCGATTGAGCCCATATGATGCTAGTCTTGTGGATTCCAACATGAATAAGAAGTTTAGCCCCCAGCCTGTGGAAGAGAAAGACTCATGAACTAGAAATGATCATGAATATTGTGGGTACATTCATTGCTGGCACTACAACTGGCTCTAACTGTCCATGTAGCAGGCTAGGGTGGGATGGGAGGGTCAGGGAGGGCTCCCGGGGGGAAGTGGCCCTGATATGAAGACTTAAGAATGCATAGGAGTCACCTACAATGCCCTTAAATTTTAAGTCTATGGCAATCACTTAGAGATCTTGTTATCCTCAGAATCTGATTCATCATGTTCTTAGTGGGGTGACCAGACATAGATTATCCAGGATCTGTAGATGATGATGCTGTAGGAATGGGAGGAAAATGAAGAGAGCTGGGACACATCTGGCATCTGCCAAAGCACAGGCATAGACAGAAGTTCCCAAGAACATTGTCTAGGGAAGACAGGTGGCTAGTTTGCACAGTCATCATCTGGGCCCAAAACTAAAGCAGGAGGGCAGAGCCAGTAGTATAACCTGTGGGGTGTTGACCACAGAGAAATTCCTGTTTCCAGCTTCATGTGCATTCAGCTGCTGGAAAGCCCAGAGGAGACTGGAGGAAAGGCTGTGACCCAGGGCATTTATTCTCCTGGCTCCTTCCTCACAAGTTGCCTTGAGCTGGCTCTGTCCATGGGTTTAAGAATATGGCCTTCTTGAGAGGCTGTCTACATGGTGTTTGCTTGGGTTCCTCCAACCAACCCTTCCCCTTGTCCCTTCAGACCAAGAGGTGGTAACGGCTTAACTGCAACTAACCACGTTCTAGTGTCTGTATTAGTTTCCTGTTGCTGCTGTAACAAATTAGCACACAATGGTAGAAAAACAACACAAGCTTTTGTGTTGACATAGAGAAGGAGAACAGATTGATAGTTACCAGAGGAGAAGGGGGTGGGGGGAATGCAAAAGGATAAAGGGGCACATATGTATGGTGATGGATAAAAACTAGACTATTGATGGTGAACACAATGCAATTTGTACAGAAACTTAAATATAATAATGTACACCTGAAATATACACAATGTTATAAGCCAATATGACCCCAAGAAAATAATTTTAAAAAATTATTGTGCTAGGGCAGAATTCCAAAATCATTCTCACTGATCAAAAATCAAGTGCCAACAGGGTATCATACACCTTTTGGCATTCCTTCCACCTCGTACAAGCTTCTAGAGGTCACCTGCATTCCTTGACTTGTGGCCCCTTCTTCCATCTTCAGTGACATAAACAGCGTCTTCTCTCCCCTATGATCTCTGCTTCTGTCATCGCATCACCTTTCCTGACCCTCCTTTCTCCCTCCTATAGGAACCTTCCTGATTACATTGGGTGCACCTGGATAAACCAGGATAATTTCCCCATCTCAAAATCCTTTCCTTAACTTATTCACATCTGCAAAGTCTCTTCTGCTATGTATAATTACAGATTCATATTTTCTGAGGATAAGGATGTGGACATCTTTAGGCAGTACATTATCTCTCTGTATCACACATGTCTTATGAATTGCAGTTCCCTATATCCACACATTTTCAGATAGTCTTTTGATACATAAAGCTTCCTCAAAGTAACTTATTTCCAGCATCGTGTGTTTCTCTGACCATGTGTGTCATCCTTGGCACTTATTTCAATAGCGGATTGAGAAGGTAATTTAATTAACATTTAACAAACATCTTTCCAAGGAAGTAAATAGATTATAGAAGTTTGCTGTAATTTAGAGGTACCCCATGGAAATATACAAAGTACAAATGCATATCTTGGTGGATTCCAAGAACTGAAACTCTCTGACAGGACAAAAAAATGAAAATCATATCTGTGCCAAGGTTAAATACTTTACAATTATTCTGTGAGGGTGTTGACATAATGCAATGTAACTATGATTAATATGCTAAGATTTTTAATGAAAAAAGTAGAAAATATCCAAGAACAGATGGGCAATGTAAGGAAAAACATGGAAGTTCAAAGAAAGGATAAATAACAAATGCTAGAGCTTAAAAACATTTTTAACAGAAATGAAGTTTTCTTTGATGGATCATTGGTAGACTGGAAACAGCTGATAAATCTCAGACCTTGAGGATATATCAATAGAAACTTTCCCAACAGGAGCACAAAGAGATAAACACTAAAACAAACAAAACAAAACAACAAGCAAAAAAAAGCACCATAGGAGCTGGCCCCGCAGCTGAGTGATTAAAGTTCTGCACGAAGCAGCCCAGGTTCACGGGTTCAGATCCCAGGCAGGGTGTGGAGGCATGCCACATACAAAAAATAGAGGAGGATTAGCAACGGCTATTAGCTCAGGGTGAATTTTCCTCATGAAAACAAACAAACAAGACCTAAGCACAATATGTCAATATTGTGGGACAACAAGAAAGGTTTAAATATACGTATGATGGAAATAGCAGAGTGAGAAGAAAGAGAAGAGAAACAGTAGAAATATTAACTTCAGACACCAAACCACAGATACAGGACTCAGAGGACACCAAGCAGGATAAATGCCAAAAAGACAAATGAAGAGGAAAATTACTCCTAAGCCTGTTATATTCAAATGGCAGAAAAATCAAAGAAAAGAAGCCTGTGAGAACAAAGATGATGGTTTGGACTGTTAAGCACTCACTGGCCGTAGTCCCTCCCCCGGCTCAGAGCAACACAATTTGGAAAACTCATATCTCTGAGTGTTTCCCCAAGGAGGGAAAGAGAAGTTTGAAACATACTTTCAATGTTTAGAAAAATGAGGGGGTCTGCATGTGAGAGTGGTTCTTGTCTTGCCTGTCTTAAAGTGTTTAAAAGACTCTGTATAATCTAGCTTTTTGAGGGCTGCCAAGAGCAACAACATAAAAAAATAGCAGAGCAGCGCCTATTAATTCAGAAGACCTGCAGTACAGCAAGCAAACAACAGAGGGGGCAAGAAACTATGATCTCCTGGAAAGAGACCCTGGCCAACCTCCACCCAAGCTGATAGAGAAGGTCTTCCCAGTATGAATCTTGTCCATAAAGACTGGGACAGGTGGCTGTTTTATCAGATTCACAGACACCAACACAAAGTGTCAAGGAACATGAAGACATAAGACAACATGGCCTAAAATGTACAAAATTAATCTACAGAAGGACTCTAAAGAAATAAAGGTATATGAATTACTTGTCAAAAAATTCACAATAACTATCATAAAAATTCTCAACTAGCTCAGGAAAACAATGCATTAACAAATCAAGTATTTCAAAAAAGAGACAGAAATGTTTAAACAACAAATGTTTAATCTGAAGAATACAATAAATAAACTGTATAATTCACTAGAGGGGCCCAACAACAAACTTGATCAAGCATGAAAACAAATCAGTGAATCCAAAGAAAAGTCATTTGAAATTATCCAGGCAGGGGAGCAAAAAGAAAAAGAACTGTAAAAGTGAAGAAACTTCAGGTACTTATGGAACACCATGGAGTTAACATGACATGCACTATGGGAATACCAGATGGAGATGAGAGAGAGAAAGAGAGAAAAGTTAATTTAATGAAATAATGGCCCAAATTTCCCACATGTGGGGAAAAGAGTGAATATCCAAATTTGAGAAGCCCAAAAATCCCCAAAGTGGATGATCTCAAAGAAGTCCACACTGAGACATATTATAATCAAAATGTCAAAAATCAAGGACAAAGAGAGAATTTTGAAAGCAGCAAAAAAAAGGGGAATGTTGCATATGAGGGAACTTCCATAAGACTATCAGCAGTTTTCTCAGTGGAATCCTTGCAGGCCAGAAGAGAGCGAGATGATATATTCAAAGTGCTAAAAGAAAAAGTGCCAAGAAGATTATGACATCCACCAAAACTATCTCTTAAAAATTAATGAGAAATACAGACTTTCCCAGAGAAACTAAAGCTGAGCGAATTCACCACCATTAGACTTGCCTTACATGAAATCCTAAAGGGCATCCTTCAAGTTCAAATTAAAGGTTGCTGAACAGCAACCTGAAAGCATATAATAGTACAAACCTCACTGGTAAAATCAAACATATTGTCAAATACAGAATACTGTAATTATGCAATGGTAGTATGTAAGTCACATTTGATTCTGGTATAGAAGTTAAAGTACAAAAGTAAAAAATAACTATAATTATAAAAATATTACTAGATAACACAACATAAAAAGATGTAATTTGTGACATTAGTAACAGAGCGTGGAGGGAAAGCAAAAGTTTAGTGTTTTTGTATGTGGTTGAACTTACTTGTTATCAGCTTAAAATAGATAACTATAACTATTTTGTTGTATGTAAGCCCCACGTAATCACAAAGAAAATACTCATAGAAGGTACACAAAAGAAAATGAGGATAGAATCAAAGCATGTCATCACAAAAATCAAAAAGCACAAAAGAAGACAGCAAGAGAGGAAAAGAGAGACAAGGAAGGATAGAAGACCCACATAAATATAGTCAACTGATCTTTTGACAAAAGAGAAAAAGTAATGCAATGGAGCATCAAATGGTGCTGGAACAACTGGAAAAACACAAGCAAAAAATGAATCTAGACACAGACTTTATACCTTTCACAAAAATTAACTCAAAGTGGATTACAGACCAAAATGCAAAACACAAAACAACATAACTCTGGAAGATAATGTAAGAGAAAACCTAGATGACTTTGGGCATGGTGATGACTTTTAGATAGAACACCTAGGCACAGTCCACAAAAGAAATCATTGATAAGCTGGACTTCATGAAAATGAAATACTTCTGCTCTTTGGAAAACAATGGCAAGAGAACGAGAGGATAAGTCATAGACTTGGAGAAAATGTTTGCAAAGAACACATATGAAAATGGACTGTTATCCAAAATACACAAAGAATACTTAAAACTCAACAATGAGAAAACAAATCACCGTATTTAAAAATGTTCCAAGACCTTAACAGACATTTCATCAAAGAAGATATTGAGATGGCAAATAAGAATATGAAAAATTACTCCACATCATATGTCGTCAGGGATATGGAAATTAAAACAACCACGAGATATCACTACACACATATTAGAATGACAAAAGCCCCGAACACTGACAACACCAAATGTAGGTGAGGATGTGGAGCAACAAAAACCCTCTTTCACCACTGGTGGGAATAAAAGATGGTGCAGCCACTTTGGAAGACACTTTGGTGGTTTCTTACAAAGCTAAATATACTCTTACCATACAATTCAGCAACTGCACACTTTGGGGTATTTACCCAAATTGGTTGAAAATCTGCATTCATGCAAAACCTGCACAAAGACTTTTTTTTGAGATTTTATTTTTTTTCCTTTTTCTCCCCAAAGCCCCCCAGTACATAGTTGTATATTCTTCGTTGTGGGTCCTTCCAGTGTGGCATGTGGGACGCTGCCTCAGTATGGTTCGATGAGCAGCGCCATGTCCGACCCCAGGATTTGAAACAATGAAACACTGGGCTGCCTGCAGCAGAGTGCGCAAACTTAACCACTCGGCCACAGGGCCAGCCCCACACAAAGACATTTTTTCGTAACTGGTAAAACTTGGAAGCAACCAAGATATTGTTCAGTAGGTGCATGGATAAATAAACTGTGGTACATCCAGACAACTGAACATTATTAAGCACACACAGAGACAAAAAAAAAAAAATGAGTATTCAAGTCACGAAAAGACAGGGAAGAAATGAAATGCATATTAGTAAGTGAAAGAACCAATCTGAAAAGGCTACACTCTATGATTCCAACTGTATGACATTCTGTTTCCATGGGTTAGGGGAGGGAAGGATAAATAAATGGAACCTAGAGGATTTTTAGGTCAGAGAAAATGCTCTGTGTGATACCATCACGATGGATACATGTCCTTATACATTTGTCCAAATACATAAAATATACAACATCCAGAGTAAACTCTAGAGTTTGGAAGATAGTGGCATAGGAGGATCCTGAACTCACCTCCTCCCAAGGACACAAAAACCTACAACTACCTGTGGAAGAATTTCCTCTGAGAAAGTGGAGAAAAAGAACCTCCACACTAAGGGACAATACAGACAGAGGTGGAAGGGGCAGAGGTACAGCCCTGCTGAGTTAAAAACACACCCTAGCCTTGGAGCTTCATGGCCAGGGGTAATCTCAAAGAAACAGAGATTTTCCTGTAGGAGAGGGGTTTGACCTCCATGTTAGGCAACCAAGCCCTTAGATCTAGCACAACAGACATGAGATCCCATAACACCTGGCTTTTCTGGCTTTCAAACCAATGGGGAATATGCCCAGGCAAACTACAGAACTTCATGGAAAGAAAAACCTGCTCTTAAAGGGCCCGTGCACAGACTCTCAACCTGGAAACCAGCACAAAAATACCAGTCAGAAAAGTGCATAGTCCATTGGCGAAAGAGACTCACTTACTAAGCTCAGAGTACATCCCAGAGAGGCAGAAGGTGGCTGGGCACACCCCCCCAGGGATTGAGATGCTGGTAGCAGCCATTATTGTGACCTAGTTCAGTCCTGCTGACCCAGATGCTGGCAGATACCATTAGAATCCTTCCTCTAGCCTGTTGGCCCAGGGGCCTGCCCTGCCCACTAGAGCACCTGAGGCAATCAAGCACAGCTAGGCAGCAGGCCCACCCCAGGGACTGGTCCCACCCACCCTTGAGCCAGCAGTAAACTTGTGAGCCCACAGCCAACTTGTGCTGCTGAGCATTGCAAACAGCCACATAGGGGATCTGCTTCACCTACCATTGCTCAAAATAGTTGTATGATGCCACAACTGCGCACCATCAAAACTCCTGAGGTAGTGGTGCACCAAAGGTAGCCTAGCCAGTTCTTGCCCGAGGCCTGTCCTGCCGAAAAGGGAGCTGACAACAGCTATACACCACAGAGCTAGCCTTACCTGAAGCCTGCCCCACCCACAATGCAGAGGCAGCCTTGCACTCCAGGGAGCCACCCCAGGGACCTGCAGCAATTGTGTGCTCCCAGGCCTAGCAACCAATCACAGTGGGGGCCTGACTCACTTACCAGCAAAACTGCAGTAGTTGTGTGCTACCAGATCTTGCAGTGATGATTAAGGTTTACCCTCTCCTCCCCAATAAAGTGCCTGTAGCAGCCACACACAGTCAAGGTTCACCAGCAGCTGGCTCAGGGCCATCCTAGCCTATCTGTGTGCCTGTAGCAATAGCAACCCTGCCACTACAGAAGGGCACAGGCAGCCCACACAGGGGACGGTCCAGAGCATATCATATGGGTGATGAGAGTATGCTGTTGAGCCCCATTAGGCATCTCTTACATACGGCCACATTACCAAGATTGGGAGACATAGCTGATATACCTAATACATAGAAATAAACACAGAGAAGTAGGAAAAATGAGGAAACAAAGGAATATGTTCCAAATAAAAGAATGTGACAAATCCACAGAAAAAGAACTAAATGAAACAGAGATAAACAATCTACCTGATAAAGAGTACAAACTAATAGTCATAAGGATGCTCACTGATCTTGGGAGAAGAATTGATAACACAGTGAAAACTTCAACAAAGAATTAGAAAATATAAAGAATAATGAATCAGAGCTGAAGAATTCAATAATGGAAATGAAAAATTCACTAGAGGGAATCAACAGCAGAGTAGATGACACAGAAGAACAGATCAGCAAGCTGGAAAAAAGAGTAGAGGAAATCACTCAAGCTGAACAGAAAAAAGAAAAAGAACAAGGACAGTCTAAGGAACCTCTGAGACAACATCAAGCATACTAACATCAACATTATAGATGCTCTACAAGGAGAAGAGACAAAAGGACACAGACCTTATTTGAAGAAATAATAGCTGAAACTTTCCAAACCTGGTGAAGGAAACAGACATCTAGGTACAGGAGGCACAGAGAGTATCAAACAAGATAAACCCAAAGAGGCCCACACCAAAACACATTATAAGTAAAATGTCAAGAATGAAAGATAAAGAGGGAATCCCAGAAGCTGCAAGAGAAAGGTAACAAGTTACATACAAAGGAAACTCCATAAGGCTATCAGTTGGCTTTTCAGCAGAAACCTTACAGGTTAGAAGGGAGTGGCACAATATACTCAAAGTGCTGAAAGGAAAAAATCTACAGCCAAGAATACTCTACCCACCAAGGTTCTCATTCAGAATGGAAGGAGAGAGAAAGTGTTCCACACAAGCAAAAACTAAGTGAGTTCATCACCACTAAACTGGCCTTACAAGACATATTAAAGGGAATTATTTAAGTGGAAAAGAAAAGACCACAAAAAGAAAATTAAGAAGAAAAAATATTAGTGGTAAAGGTAAATATACAGGAAAATTAGTGGATGAACAACTTATAAGCTAGTATGAGTGCCAAAAGGCAAAAGTACTAAAATCATCTATATCTATGATAAGAGGTTAAGAGATACACAAAAATTAAAGAGGTAAAATATGATATCAAAAAACATCAAATGTGGGGGGGGGGGTAAAAGTGTAAGGCTTTTAATAAGAGGTCAAATTTAAGAGACCATCAGCTTAATATAAATTGTTATTTACATAGGTTGTTATACATGAACCTCATGGTAACTACAAACCTATAATACAAAAACTACAAAACCTATAATAAATACACAAAAAATAATGAGAAAACAACCTAAGCATAACACTAGAGAAAACCATCAAATTACAAGGGAAAAGAGCAAGTGAGGAAGAAAGGAACAGAGAACTATTAAAACACCCAGAAAAAAAGTAACAGAATAGCAATATGTACATACTTATCAATAGTTATTTTAACTGTAAATAGAATAAATGCTACAATCAAAAGACATAGGGTGGCTTAATGGATAAAAAAAAAAGACATATATATGCTACATGCAAAAGACACACTTCAGACCTAAAGAGACTCACAAACTGAAAATAAAGGGATGGAAAAAGATATTCCATGCAAATGGAAGTGAAAAGAAAGCTAGGGAAGCAAGCCTTATTTCAGACAAAATAGACTTTAAAACAAAAATTGTAACAAGAGACAAAAAAAGGCACTAAATAATGATAAAGGGAACAATCCAACAGGAGGATATGACACTTGGAAACATCTATGCACTCAACATGGGAGCACCTAAATACATAAAGCAAATATTAACAGAAATAAAAAGGAGAAATTGACAGTAACACAATAGTAGCAGGGGACTGTAACACTCCACTTACACCAAGAGAGAAACCATCCAGACAGAAGATCAATAAGGAAACATTGGCCTTAAATGACACATTAGCCCATATAGACTTGATAAATATAGATAGAACATTCCATCCCCAAACTGTAGAATACGCATTCTTTTCAACTGCACATGGAACATTCTCCATGATAGATCACATATTAGGCCACAAAAAAAAGCCTCAATAAATTTAAGAAGATTGAGATAATATCAAGCATCATTTCTGACCACAATGGTATGAAACTAGACATCAACCACAAGAAGAAAACTGGAAAAGTCACAAAATATGTGGAGAGTAAACAAAAATACTACTGAACAACGATTGGGTCAATGAAGAAATCAAAGGAGGAATCAAAAAATACCTAGAGACAAATGAAAATGAAAACATGACCCACCGAAATCTATGGGATACAGCAAAAGAAGTAGTAAGAGGAAAGTTTATAAGCTTACCTCAAGAAACAAGAAAAATCTCAAATAAACAATCTAACAATACATCTAAAGGAACTGGAAAAAGAAGAACAAACAAAGCCCCAAATCAGTAGAGGAAGGAAATAATAACAGAGCAGAAATGAAATAGAGACTAAAGAGATAATAGAAAGGATCAATGAAAGTAAGAGCTGGCTCTTTGAAAACACAAACAAAATTGTCAAACGTTTAGCTAGACTCACCAAGAAAAAAAGAGACATTGCTCAAATAAGTAAAATCAGAAAAAAAGAGGAAAAAGTATAAAGGACACCACAGACATGCAAAAGATTATACGAGAATACTACAGAAAACTATACACCAACAAACTGGATAATCTAGAAGAAATGGATAAATTCTTAGAATTATATGGCCTTCCAAAACTGAATCAAGAAGAAATAGAGAATCTGAATAGACTGATCACTAGTAAGGAGATTGAAACAGTAATTACAAACCTCCCAAAAAACAAAACTCCAGGACCAGACAGCTTCCTTGGTGAATTCTACCATTCAAAGAAGATTTAATACCCATCTTTCTTAAACTCTTCCAAAAAATTGAAGAGGAGGGGACACTTCCTATCTCATTCTACGAGGCTGATGTTACCTTTGTACCAAAACCAGACAAGGTCAGCACCAAAAAAGAAAATTACAGGCCAGGGGCTGGCCCGTGTCCAAGTGGTTGAGTTCACATGCTCTGCTTCAGCAGCCCAGGGTTTCGCCAGTTCAGATCCTGGGCATGGACGTGGCACTGCTCCTCAGGCTATGCTGGGGTGGCATCCCACATGGCTCAACCAGAAGGACCTACAACTAGAATATCCAGATATGTGCCAGGAGGCTTAAGGGAGAAGAAGGAAAAAAAAAATACTGTCAATATATGTTAGCTCAGGTGCCAATCTTAAAAAAAAAGAAAATTATAGGTCAATATCACTGATGAACATGAATGCCAAAATCTTCAACAAAATGTTAGCAAATCAAATACAATAATACATTAAAAGGATCATACACCAAGATCAAGTGGGATCAAGTGGGATTTCTTCCGGGGATGCAAGGATGGTTCAACATCCTCAAATAAATCACTGTTATACACCACATTAACAAAATGAAGAATAAAAATTACATGATCATCTCAATAGATGCAGTGAAAGCATTTGACAAGATATAGCATCCATTTATGATTAAAACTCTCAATAAAATTGGTATAGAAGGAAAGTACCTCAACATAATAGAGGCCATATACAACAAAATCACAGCTAACACCATACTCAATATTGAAAAACAGAAAGTCGTTCCTCTGAGAACAGGAGCAAGACAAGGGTGCCCATTCCCACCTCTCTTATTCAACATAGTATTGGAAGTCCTAGTCACAACAATTATAAGAGGAAAAGAATAAAATGTATCCTAATTAAAAAGGAAGAAGTAAAACTGTCACTATTTGCAGATGACATGATTTCCTATATAGAAAACCCTAAAGAATCCACCAAAAAAAAAACAAAACTGTTGTAAGTAGTAAACAAATACAATAAAAGTGGCAGGGTACAAAGTCAGCATACAAAAATAAGTTACATTTTTATACACTAACAACAAAATAGCAGAAAGGGAAATTAAGATGGCAATCTCATTTATAATCATAAGAAAAAGAATAAAATATCTAGGAATAAATTTAACCAAGGAGATGAAAGGCCAATACACTGAAAACTATA
This sequence comes from Equus quagga, assembly GCF_021613505.1. Classification (NCBI taxonomy): domain Eukaryota; kingdom Metazoa; phylum Chordata; class Mammalia; order Perissodactyla; family Equidae; genus Equus; species Equus quagga. Next base: position 61,911,544 of record NC_060267.1, read on the forward strand.
AAACACTGTTGAAAGAAATCAAAGACGTGGAGAAATAGAAAGGTATTCTGTGCTCATGGATTGGAAGAATGAACATAGTTAAAATTCCCATACTTCCTAAAGCAATCTACAGATTTAGTGCAATCGCTACAAAGTCTCAATGGTATTTTTTATGAAAAGAGAATGAAGAATCCTCAAATTTATATGGAACAACAGAATTTCCCAAATAGTGAAAGCAAGCCTGAGAAAATAGAACAAAGTTGTAGGTACGACACTCCTTGACTTCAAAATATACTACAAAGCTACAGTAATCAAAACAGCATGGTACTGGCACAAAAACAGAGACACAGATTAATGGAATAGAATCATGAGCCCAGACGTAAAACCACACAGTATGTACAGCTAATTTTTGACAAAAGTGCCAAAAACATTCAATGGAGAAAGGAAAGTCTCTTCAATAAATGGTGTTGGGAAAACTGGACAGCCACATGCAAAAGAAAGAAAGTAGAACATTATCTTACACCATACACAAAAATTTACTCAAAATGGATTGAAGACTTGAATGTAAGACCTGAAACCATAAAACTCCCAGAAGAAAGCATACACAGTATACTCCTTGACATCAGTCTTAGCAGTATCTTTTTGAGTATATCTCCTCAGACAGGGAAACAAAAGAAAAAATAAACAAATGGGACTACATCAAACTAAAAAAGCTGCTGCATGGCAAAGGAAACCATCAACAAAATGAAAAGACAACCTACCAATTGGGAGAAGATATTTGCAAACCATATATCTGATAAGGAGTGAATATCCAAAATATATTAAAAACTCATACAAATCAATGACAAACCAACAAACAACCTGATTGAAAAATGGGCAGAGGATCTGAAAAGATACTTTTCCAAAAAAGATATACAGATGGCCAAAGCCACGTGAAAGGATGTTCAGCATTAGTAATTATTAGGGAAATGAAAATCAAAACCACAATGAGATATCACCTCATGCCCATCAGAATGGCTATTATTAAAAAGACAAGAAATGGCAAATGTTGGAGGGCATGTGGAGAAAAAGGAACCCTCACACAATGCTGGTGGGAATGTGAATTGGTGAAACCATATGGAAAATTGTATGAAGATTCCTCAAAAAATTAAAAATAGAACTACCATATAATCCAGCTATTCCATTTCTGAGTTTTTATCCAAAGAACACAACAGCAGTACTTCAAAAAGATATATGCACCCCTGTGTTCATTGCGGCATTATTCACAATAGCCAAGACTTGGAAACAACCTAAGTGCCCATTGATGAATGAATGGATAAAGAAGAGATGGTCTATATATAAAATGGAATACTGCTCAGCCATAAAAAGATGAAATCTTGCCATTTTTGACAACATGGTTGGATCTTGAGGCTACTATGCTAATTGGAGTAAATCAGATGGAAAACGACAAATACTGTATGATTTCACTCATATGTGGAAGATAAACAAACAAACAAACACATAGATTCAGAGAGCAGATTGGTGCTTACCAGAGGGGAAAGGGGGTGGGGGGGTGGGTGAAAGGGATAAAGGGGCACACAGGTATGGTGATGGACGGCAACTAGACTTTTGGTGGCAAACACGATGTAGTCTATACAGAAGTCAAAATATAATGTACACCTGAAATGTATATAATGTTATGAACTATTGTTACCTCAATTAAAAATTACAAAAAAAAAAAATCACACCAATAGGGTTATGACTTCCCTAGGACAGAAACCACTTATTTGTCCTAAGGACATGGTGGAAATATAAAATTAAACAATAAATATAGCAAAAAAAGAAAAAGGAAATATATACATCATTATAAGCTTCAGGAAGGCAGGGCTTATGTCTATGTTGCTGACTCATGTCTATGCAATGCTTGAAATATAGTAGGTACTGTATGTCATACTGTGGAATGACTCTGTGAGACAAGGGGGAGAATGAATTGTGGAATTGTGAGAAGAAAAGAGGACTGTCCATCTACTTGCTGTATTTAGAGGAAAATTTATAGTAAGCAACAGCTAATAAGAGAAGGAGGCCCATCGCAGAGCTAGGAGAAATGGGCAAAGATCCTCAGAGGAAAATCAAACCCTCTTGTTACTGTAGTGGGTCAAAGAACCCTGTCCTCTCAAAGGAGAAATTAGGGGGAGCTAATATATGGGTAAACATAGAATGCATTTAAAGGGACGAAGTAGATATATCTGCATTACAGGGGAAATAAATCCTAAACACAAAGAGTTTAGAAAAAAGTAGCCAACACGTGACAAAAGAGTACTATGGTATGTTCTCATATTTATGCTTGTGCGGATATATGCATGTTTGCATATGCATATAAACACCAAAAGAATATACAGAAAATTCTTGGCAGTGGTTTTCTGTGGAAAATGATAGGATAATAAGGGGTTTGAATTTTTACAATGAGCATGTGCTGCTTTCATAATCAGCAAAAATAATAGGAATCCTATCTCATAGCTAATTCTTATGGCAATATTATGAATTCAAAAATTGATTTTAATAAATCAAAGATTGTGTGTCTTTTAAAAAATCAGTAGTCAACTACCAAAAGACAAAAAGCCCAAGTCAAAAATGGGCAACGGACTTGAGTAGACATTTCTCCAAAGAGGATATACAAATGGCCAATATGCATGTGAAAAGATGCTCAACATCATTAGTCATTAGAGAAATGCAAATCAAACCCACAATGGGATGCCATTTCCTATCCATCAGGATGGTTATTACTAAAAAAGAAAAAAAAAGTGTTGGCAAGGATGTGGAAAAATTGGAATCCTTGTGCATTGCTGGTGGGAATGTAAAATGGTGCAGCTCCTGTGGAAAACAATTTGATGGAAGTTCCTCTAAAAGTTAAACATAGAACCACCATATGATCCAGAAATTTCACTCCCAGGTATATACCCCAAAGAACTGAAATCAAGGATTCAAACAGATACTTGCATACCAACATTCATAGCAGCATTTTTCACCATAGCCAAAAGGTGGAAACAACCCAAGTGTTCATCAACAGATGAATGGATAAACAAAATATGATATATACATACAAGGGAGTATTACTCAGCCATAAAAAGAAGCTAAATTCTGATACATGCTACATGGATGAACCTTGAACATGTTATGCTAAGCAAAATTAGCCAGACACAAAAGGACAAATATTGTATGATTCCACTTATATGAAGTACTTAAAATAGGGAAATTGATGAAGACAGAAAGTAGAATAGAACTTACAAGGTGTTAGAGTAAGATGGGGGAAATGGGAAGTTATTGTTTAAGGGGTACAGTTTCTGTTTGGGTGAAAAAGTTTTGGAAATAATATATTGGTCAAAACCAACAGCATGTATAACACAGACTGAACCCTAATGTAACTATCAACTTTAGTTAATAATAATGTATCAGTATTGGCTCATCAGTTGTAACAAATATACCACACTAAATGCCAAGATGTTAATTATAGGGGAAATTGTGTATGTGGCCAAGGGCAGGAAGGGGGTTTATGGGAGCTCTATGTACTTGCTGCTCAATATTTCTGCAAACCTAAAACTTCCCTAAAAATAAAGTCTATTAATATTAAAAAATAAGACTAAAATATGAATATTTTTGTAACTTGGTTTTTTCACTATGCTCATACATTATTGACATCTTTCCAAGGATTCAGCCTGGACAGGCAGGGGCAAGCACAGGGTGGTGATGGGAAGGTTAGCCGAAATAGAGATGAGGCTGTGGAAGGAGGATGAGATTTAGAGGATGCGGGAATTTAGAGGCAGGGGATGTCTTACCAAAGACCCACAGAGGAGAGGGACTAGAATTGGAGTGGACGAGCAGAGATAACTGAGCCCTTGAGGCTGAGCATCTCCAACAGGCTGGGAAATTCAACAGGGCAGGGAGTTACGGCTCATGCTCAAGGAGTCCCGGTCCCTCGCTGGAAGAGGCTGGCATGACAGGATTGAGCAAGAGCAAGATGAAGTCTCACACATTTGATTCCTGTGCCCAGCATATTCTATGACCTCCCTGCTAAGGTGGAGTGAGCAGGTACAAAAGTCAAACACTCGCGATGGTCGGTTGCCTGAAATTTCCTTGATAGAAATCTGCTGGGGCAGGTAGGAGCCTGTGAGGGACCATGGGAAGGACCTGCTCTGCCTAAGACAGGATGTGTGCACATTAACCTTGGCTTCCCGCCTCATGCTCCTGTGACCCATCTGAGTCACATTCCTTCTCCAGGACATCCTCCTACGTGGCTCCTGCCCAAGTTCCACCAAGCAGGAAGATGTAACTGTCACAAGACCTCCTGTGATCTTTGAGGGTGCTTTAGAAGACACCTGGAGGGTGTTGGCTCAGCAGGCCTGGGCCTTCTGCCTCCTCTCCCTAGAGGCCACAAGAGGGGCTGGGCCCCATCCCTTAAGCACAGAGTCACCATTCAGAGGAGGGACACATTCACGCTTCTTCCCATCATGGCTTTTCTTTTTCCTGCTGGCAGTGGACACTTTGTGATAAGTATTGGGGTTTATCAGAGGAAGAGAGTTCTGTCCCCACCTTCTTCTGGTCTGACGGGATTATTGAGTCTTCCTGGATTTCCTTGGGAATCAGGGCAGGGCATCCCACAGTCCCCTGTACCACATCATAAGGAAGCTACAGCCCTTCTTGCACTTCCTCCAGCTCTTGGCTCCTCTGTGGTAGGTCAAAAGGTGGGAATGCAGAGGTGCCACCTTCTGAGACATATGAGGTGTCGATAACAGAGGTCCATCCATCCACTCAGGGCCTTCTTTGTCTTTCTGCCTCCCAGTCCTCTCCTCCCACCCCCAAACACCCTGGTCTCTGAACACTAGGATGCCACACCTGCCCTCTTTCTGCATTGCTGGCTCCATCCTCTTCCTCATGCTTTATACATCCACAGCTTTCTCTGTGATCTCTCCAACTGCTCCAGTGTTCCAAGAACACATTCAACCACCTTTTTATGTCAGTTGGCCACTGACTCCTTAGGCCCTAATAGAAACTTGCCATGGTAACTTCCAGAATCTATATCTTCCTCTGGCTTTCCGGCTTTCGTACTCCACACCCCTCTCCTAGCCCTGGCCATGGTCCCTTCTCACCTCCTCAATCACCCATCTGGGTGTTTGCCCACACTCTCTCACATATGAGAGAAACCTTTCTTCTCCTGATACACAAAGTCTTACCTCATTAATGTTTCCTTCTATTTACCACCAGCAAAGTGACTGTGCTTTTGCCAAGGCCAACCACTTGACTTGGGCATTCATTCCCACTCCCTGACCCCTATACCACCACATTGCTCCAGCAGTTCTCCTGTGCCCTCCTACATTATCATTATCCCTCTCAACTGGATCTTTTCGATTGACATCCAACATGCAATGTCTCCCATCTATTTTATAAAAACCCTCTGGGTCCCACCTCCCCCTCCAGATATTTCCTCATTTTTCTGCACCTCTGTGGACCAAAACTCCTTGAAGGAATTCGTTATACTTGCTCTCACCAATTACTCTCCTGCCACTCTCTCTTGAATCCACTCCAGTCACGTCTCCACCTCCATCATTCACCTGAGTCTCTTCTTCTCAAGGCCATAAGTGATCTCTATGTTGCTCAATCTCTGGTCAACTCCGAGTCCTCATCTTACTTGATCAATTCACAACTTTTCATGCAGTTGCTCACTTTCTCCTTGCAATACATTCCTCTCTTGGCTTCCAGTATACCACACCGTTCCGGTTTTTCTCCTAACTCACTGGCTACTACTTCTCAGTCTCCTTTGCTTATGGGTTCCTCCTTTGCTTGCCAGTTTCTTAATGTTGAAGAGTCCCAGAGCCCAGTCCTTAGATCTCTCCATTTACACTTATTCCCTTGATGATCTTACCAGTCTCATGGTTTTATATACATCTATCATCTGTCTATCTATTTGTCTGCCTGTCTATTTATCCATCTATCTATCATGTACAGCTAAGACCTTCCCTGACCACCATCAAGCTTCTGTGTTGAGAGTAGACTGTTGGAGGTATGGTCTTAAGAAGAAGTGGAAAGATTGGTTATGATACTATTGCCATAATCAGAGCAGCAGAGGAGGTGGGAAGTGGTAGTATTCTGGATTCATTTTGAAGGTAGAGACAACAGGATTTACTGATGGATTGGAGTGAACTGTTAGAAACAAAAGTCAAGGATGACACCAATGTTTTTGGTCTGAAAAACTGGCGAGAGAGGTGCCATTAACTGATATGGGAAATACTGCAATTGGAGCAGGTTTGGTATGTGTGATTGGGGGGTGGGGAGGCGGGCAGAGCAGGGAATCAGGAGTTTACTTTTGAGATGAATATTGGACATCCGAGTGTATATTTTGACTAGGTAGTTTGGGCATGTGAGGCTGTCTACCCCATGAGATCATGGTCTCCATGGAGACAAGTCTTGGTGACTGTTGTGTCTAGCATTGTTCCTGGAATACAGTAAGTACTCAGATATATTAATTGTTGAGTGCAAGATGCCTCTCAAGGTCATTTTTATTGCGACCCTTTATGTGACCCTCCTCATCAGCTGAGTACTTCTTCCTGCAGCAGGACCCACACAGCACAGGACTCATCACACTGTTGTAACAATTTATCCGCCTCCACAGCCAAGTCTCATGGTTTTAAATATATTCATCTATCTATCTATCTATCTATCTATCTATCTATCTATCTATCTATCTATCATCTATCTACCTATCTATCATCTATGTATATCTATTTATCTAACTGTCTGTTTGCCTCCCTAAAGCCTGGACTTTCCTGAACTCCAGGGTCATATGCCCAAATCGTCTAATCAACATATACACTTGTATGTCCAATATCCATCTCTAACTGTACAGAAGTGATCTCCTGATTACCCTCCACCACCCCCACCCAGTCACATATACCACCCTATTCGAGTCATAGTATTTCTCATAGCAGTTCATGACAATTCCATCTTCCCCGTTGTTTAGGCCAAAAACACTGGTGTCATCCTTGACTTTTTTTCTCCAACTATCCACATCCAATCTGTCAATAAGTCCTGTTGTCTCTACCTTCAAAATGATTCCAGCATCTAAATACTTCTATCTTCTCTGCTGCTACCATTGCTGGAGTAACCTCATAACCAATATCCCTGCTTCTACCCAAGTCTATACACACAACACTCCATTATTAGCACCACAGCCTAAGTGATCCTTTTATTTATTTATTTATTTTTGGTGAGGAAGACTGGCCCTGAGCTAACATCTGTTGCGAATCTTCCTCTTTTTGCTTGAGGAAGATTGTCACTGAGCTAACATCTATGGCAATCTTCCTCCATTTTGTATGCGAGATGCTGCCACAGCATGGCTTGATGAGCAGTATTTAGGTCTGCGCCCAGGATCTGAACCTCCCAACCCCAGGCCACTGAAGCAGAGCATGTGAACTTAACCACTATGCAACCAGGCCACTTCCTAAGTGATCCTTTTGAAACAGAATTCAGATCTAAGCAGACCCTCAAACAGCTCCTAGTTTACTCAAAGGAAGAGTCAACATCTTGCAATGACCTTCTGGGCCTCACCCCATCTGGCCCCTTTACTGCTCTGACCTCATCCTCTGTGACATTCTCCCCTGATTACTTGGCATTAAGCTCACTGTCCTTGTTCCCTGGAATAGGCGAGGCATGCTCCAGCCTCCAGACATCTGCATTAGCTATAATTTCTGACTGGCACGCGCTTCCTCAGTCATCCGTGTGGTTTACCCATTCTCACCTCCCTCTAGTCCATGCTCATGCATTAATTTCTTAGTCAGACCTGACCTGAACTCCCTGTTTAAAACTGCACCCACCTAAGTCTTCCCCGAACCTCTTACCCTGGTTTCTTGCAAAAATTTGTCACCTTCTACAGACTGTATTTTTACTATGCTTTTTTATCTCCCTTCCTAGTGCACCATCAACCTAAGCTCCTTGGGGACAGATTTTTTCCTCTTTTGTTCACTGCTGTCTTCCCAGTGTCTACATCAGTGCCTGGCATGTAGTAGGTGCTCAATATTAGCTGAAGAATGAAAAAATGGATGAGTGAATGCCATCCATTCTCCAGCGTGGCAGCCCCATTCTGCTCCCTCAAACATTTCAAACTCAGTCTACATATCAACTCTTCCAGGAAAATTGCCATGAACACCGCCCCAAATTAGGTGACGTGCCTTCCTTTGTATTTCATCTACTTTCTCTAACCAGCTCTTTCACATTGCTTTCAGTGTTTTTTTTATTTGACTGTTGGCTCCGTGGTTCCACAAGCTCCATGGGAGGGAAGCCTGTATTGTTCACCATGCTGTCCCTAGGGTCTGCATAGTTTTGGGAAGACAGCAAGTACTTGAGTATTCGAATTGTTGAATGCAAGACTCAGCTCAAAGTCATTTTTATTGTGACCCTTTTGGAGACCTTCTCATCAACTGAGCTTCATTGTAGGAGGCATTTATTCCACGCAGCTGAAAGGCAATGGGGGTCGAACAGGTGGCAGGGCTCCAGCAGGCTCCCAGATGGGTTACTCCTTAAAGAGCTAATCAGTAACAACAGGGCACAGAGAGGGGAGATGCTCTCCTTTGCTTCTGACATCTGTCATATGCTCCACGTGCTTTAGATAAACACAAAGCATCTCAAGGATGGAGCCCCATGACACTCCTCTAAAACCTTCCCTCCAGACTGTGGGCACATAGAGAAGTTATTGGTGAATTGTGCCTGTGGGCCAGGAATGCACTGGGTTCCTGGCCACTCCCTCTGTACTATCATCATGCCCACATTGCTCCTCTGAAGCTTCCTTTTCATGGGAAGCCATGAAAGAATTCAAGCCTGACCTTTACCCTCAATGCGCCTTAGACAAGGGTCTTCCTTCTCAAGCCCCTTGATCCACAGTCCAGGGTGGGGCTGAAAGAGTTGTGTGGAATCTGGCCCATCTGAAACGTGGGGTTAACCTCCTATACCACATGAGAAGTACTGCCTCCCTCCTCCACCCTCTCCATCACGTATCACATTGAAAATAAGGAGGCACAAATAGGTGGTTCTTTGCTCAGGGGTATAAAGTATATTTGGACAGGGTCCTGCATCACCTGCACGTTAATGGAAATAATGATGACAGTCTTTTTCAGGGGGATGCATAGGTTTGGGAAGCTCTGAACTGCTTTTCCCTGGAATGGGTATTCTCCTTGTATAGACCAGTGCCTTCTGCTGAGGTGAAAGTTGAGACCTGGGATGGATTTTCTGGTTGAGTGGCACAAGTCAGCTGAGGATGTGTTTGGAGCTGTTGTGAAAGGCACAGGAACCAGGAGTGGATAGATTGACAGAAGTGGGGGCATCGAAGAAGGTCATGCCCTCCTCCTCTGCTGTCTTCTCCAGCTTAGCTCCCCTCACTGGGTCTTTGGTGGAAGGTGCACTCTTCACAACACTTTTTGTTGTGGTTTTGGCCACCATCTCATCCTTAGAGCGGAGAACGGGTTCCTTAGGGCCTTGACTTTTCATCTTGGGGTTAATCCAGTATGGAAAGTACTTCATCTTATTTCCCAAGCCAGCTTCTGCAGCTTCTGGAAGGGTGGGGCACTTGTGAGTATGAGCTGCCTTTACCAGACCCTGCAGCTCTTGGCCCTAGAAAGTGTGGCCCTACAAATTTTGGACCTAAAAAGTTTGGATCTGAAAAATGTGGCCCCTTCAAATGCTGGACTTGCAAAGTCTGGCCCAGCAAATGATGCAGTAATTTGGTCCTGTAAGGTCTGGCCCTTTAAGCTCTGGGCACTCCAGATTTGGCATTCTCAGGAATCCTTGTTTGGGTGAGGTCAATCAGCTTGCTCTAACAGCCTTGCACACCATTCTTATCTGGTCCTTTTGTCCCAAGGAATCCTGGAGGATGCTCTAGGAGCTCAAGGTGAGGGAGAAGCTGGTAAAGGTGCTGACAGGGAGCAGTAAGCTGAAAGGATAGAGATGGTGGCTCTATAGATCCAGACAGATCCTTGCTAGTCCCTGCTCACTCCAGGCAACCATCTTGGCCAAACTAAAATTCTACCAGGGAAAGATCCTGGAGATACATTTGGGAAGTCAGGGGCTCTGGAGGTTCTCCTTAGAAGTGTCCCTCCTGGCTCCCGAACCTTGGAGAGGAGATGCTCTCTGCTTGAGGAGAGCCTCAGCACAGCGTCTCCTTCTCTGTGATTCTCTGCTGTTCTGAGTTTCCCTGGGTCCTCTGTTTTCTCTGCTGGGGTAGGGGTTGTCCTCACCCTTTCAGAGGCCTGGGGCTCAGGGGTCCAGGGCTCCTCCAGGATGGGGTTGCTCTCACTGGTCTCCAGCTGTACACAAAGCACCTGGGCCTCTGTCCTGTCCCCATTGGGTTGTGAGCCCCTGAAGGCCCAGGGGGCAGAACCAAGAGGATGCTCTGGAACTAGCTCTCTTTTGGTTCTGCTGCACTGCCTTAGTTTAACTGCAAGCTCCTCTTTAAGGTGGACCATTCTGGGGCACATGGGATGCCTGGTGGGATGGGGAGTTCCTGCAGCAATGTTTTCCCTTGGTTGCTTAGACTCCTAGGCACAGATATTCCCTGGGACAGCCACACTTTGTTCCCAGGACTCTATCTTTATGAGACATCCTAAATGTATCCCCAGCAATTTCTTTTTCAGCAAAAAATTTAATTTGTCCAAGATGGATGTCTTGAGTGCACAGGGGCGAGCAGGATCTGTCTGACTCTCTAGAGACACCACCTCCACTGACCTGTGCTTCAGTCTGCACCACTTGTGCACCATCTGCACAAGTCTCATTGGCATCTTGAAAGCCTGGCCCAGGATGTAGACATTGCTATTTAGATGAGATTGAGCCAGAGGCTGTGATGGGCCCCAACAGGCCCAGGCCCATCTCCATGATGCGGATCTGGGCCATGGCCTTGGAAAGAGCCACATAGTAAAGAGCCAGCAGCCCTGACAGGAAGGCCAAAACTTGTCTCCAGTTTCTCAGCGACTCTCAGGCAGGTGCTGATCAGGGCGAGCAGTGACAGCATCTGGTGAGGCTTGCTGCTGCCGCTCAAGGCCTGTCAGTGTTCAGGGTGTCAATTCCTGATCCATGGAGGGGTAATTGCTTCCTCCACATCTAGGGGCTTACTTTCCAGGGTGCAAGGGACCCAAGTTGCTGCCAGGGCCCCTGGAATGCTGCAGACCCAGTGATTTGCATCCCAACAGATGCAGATATGGGCAGGGACAATGCCCTAGCAGATCTTCCCACATCCGTAGTCGATGTGGCTCTGCATGGCCTAGGAGAGCAACTGTGGACTGGCCCTGCTGCCACAGGGGATCAGAACTCGTCACTGTCTCACTGGTCTCTGGGCCTGCAGGCCAGGAGACACTCACACTGGTCAGTGTGCTGCCCTGGGGCAGACGCTGAAGCTCAGCAGGGGATAGGAGGAACTGGATGGCCTGCTGGATCTTCTGGGGCCACCCCAGCATGGTGAATCAGCCTGCTAATCAACCCCATCTGAGGGTGGAACCCAGCAGCTTTGGGCATGCTCCAGGGAGACACGACCTCCTTCTCGAGGACTGAAATGGGCTTCCCCAAACATGTGGGTCCCTGGATCCCAGGGAACAGGCTGCAACATGTCTCCTGGTTCTCTGCATCTACAGAGGCGATGTATGGTTCTCTGCATCTACAGAGATCTTGGAGCACCAGCTGGCAAGCCCCATCGAAGCTGGAGCTGCCTTTGCAGCAGGTACTACTCCAACACTTCACCCTTGGTCAGAGCAGGAAATGGGACATTGATAGGGCTTGTTGAGAGTCAGCTGGAGAAGCTCAAATTCAGGAATGTGGGAAGAAGGTAGGCTAACTGAGGTGGAGGAAATTTCATACAGTATGGAATGAAGAAGAAATCAGTGAAGGAAAGGGACTGGGGCTCCCCTTGGTGCAGAGATCTCCAGGGGCGGGCCAGGGATTCACCCTGCAGGAAAGAGGAACCATAGAAAGGTAGCTGTGTTTCTGCTGCAGATGGCACACCGAGGCCCAGCGGGTCCCCCAGGCAATGGACAGAGGCCACTTAGAGACTGAAAGGTGGTCTACAGTAGAGCCAGAGCCATGCAGTTTGGGACTTGCTTGCAGTGGGACTTGTTCTGGGTCCAGAGTGGATCCTTCAGAAACCCAGAGAGTTTGAGTAACTGGCTGACCTCCCATGAGCCCCAGGTCAGGGACACAAAAGCCCATCTTTCAACAGAGGCCTAAGAGGTGCCATTCATGATGAAAGAAATGATGGTTTTCCCCTCAGGCATGGAAAATATTTGGGGCATGTGACATAAGCTGCCATGGGAGCTCTTCCATAGATCTTGGGAGCCCTCCGGTGTAGAAATGCATGCATTTGTATACCTGCCCTTAAAGATACCTCAGGGAGTTGGGGACATAGGAACAGCAGGTGAAGGGAGTGCAAGGCCATGGGGGCTTTGAGGGTCTTGAGCTCTGGGTTCAGGGAAAGAAAGGGACTCAGGTATTCAAGGGCTGCTGACCTGGTTTCTCCAGCACACATTCGGAGTTGCTCTTCCTCTTGCCCTGCTGCTTCACAGGAGTCCCAGGCTTCTCAAGGCTTGAAGAAGATGGAGCTCCCGTGTCCCAGGACACATCTGGCACTTGAGATCCCTGCCCCAGGTCCCAATGTGGTGAACCCTGACTCTGCTCAAAAGAGAGATGAGACGTGGACAAACTCTCTGGGCAAGAGGAGCCCTGCGATGGCCCCGGTGACGTGGGGGGCAGATCAGGGTTCTCACCCACCAGCAACTGCTGGATCTCCAGAGCCACAGCATTGCAGACGGGGCACGAGGGGTCTGCACACAGCAGCCACCGCACACTTCCCTCCTCAGGAAGCCAGCCCTGGCTTGGAAGGGAAACACGGCAACCATTTTTTCCTGATGGAGTGACATCGGCGTCTTTGGAAGCGTGTGCCCTGGAGACTGGCCCTGCCCTCCCCCGGTCCTGTAAGCCCTGGGGTCTGCACCCCCTGGGGTTTACCCATCTATTTTTCTTCCTAGGACAGTGCCATTTGGCAAGTCTTGGTGGGCTGGGCAGAGATTCTGGGGCTCATGGGGCAGGATTTCAGACAATCCATGGGCGCACAGGGCCATGAGAGACTTGGGGGTGGGGTGAGTTCACTGCTGACCTGTGTTAAGAAGCTGAACCAGGAGAAGGGAATAAGGCAGATGGGGGGGGGCGTGGCGCGCCGATGGCCAGCTGATGGGGCATTACCAGGTCGAACCTGGAGTCAGTCTCATTTGGGGCTAAGGAGGCCACAGCCTGGTTTTCAGTATCTTCAAACTGTGAGAAATGACGTCCTTTTGGGAACTCTGCATTCCACGGACTATGAGGTGTCTCTCCTGCTGTCCTCAGCATCTCCTGGGAGCCAATCTCATTGTCTAGAGATCTTAAGAAGAGGGTAAGATGACAGGCTCCTGTCTGAGGGCTGTCCCAGGAACTGGCGCCCCTGAAGCCAGCACCGGAAGAGGTAATGTCAGTAGAGTCCAGCCAGACTCCAAGGGGTCTGCTCTTGAAAGGGTGTAGCTGCAAAGAGAACATGACAATAATGACGTATTCATGCACTTATTTATCATTCTCTTGACCGGATAACTTGTCTTGTGGCTGAGCACAAACCCATGTAGGGTCTTTTATGAATTACGCACTAGTGAAATCCTGAATTCCAGGACCACTGTGAGCCCAGCCCAGGACGGAACTGGAGACTCCTCCCTCCTGAGACGTCTGACCTCCTCTGCTCCGGGACCCTCTCGCTGCAGCCTCCGCTGTGTCTGGCTCCCTCCCAGCCATGATCCTTTTCCTCATCCCGCCCCTGACCAAGCAGAGAAATCATCACAGGCCAGGCTGGGAGCTGGGGGACGGCAGAGAGCAAGAGATTACCTTTTCAAGAGAGAGAGCAGCTCCATCGGCCTCTCAGCTTCTTCCCTGGAAAGTCTCCCAGCTGAGAAACCAGGAGACAGTGTTACATGGAATCGGAGAGAATTTAGGGATGTCCTAGAGGAAGCTGACAGCCTTTGAATGAGAGGAGACTGAAAATGCCAACAGTCAGTGCTCTAAGGCACGACTGCAGATGACTTCACCAGTTACGATGCGCTGTCCTGGCCCTAATCTCCTCTGATCTTCACAACCACACTGTGAGTGAGGCAGGAGCCTCAGACGCCCATTTCATGGATGACAAGGCTGAGGGATGAAGTGACTTCCGCAGGGTCATAAAATGAGTAAATGACCACAGTTAAGGATTTCTGCCCTACTTCCTAATTTCTCACTCCCGGGGGGGTAAGGTGGGGAATTTGGGAACATTCCCAGCCTCTGATCTCCCACCCAAGAAAGTCTTCCGGGAGAATTTGTCAACTTGGGGAGTTGGAGCCTTCAGTGGTGAGAGTGCCGGACTCCCGGCACCAGGGGTCATAGAGGGACGGGATCCAAGGGACCCTTGCCCACGGGCAGGGGAGTCAGGGCAGAGACCAGACTTTACCTCGTGACGCTCTTTCTTGGCCCCTTTGAGTCTCCGGTGACACTTGAAGGCAAAAAAGTTAGTACGTGAAGCTGGGACACCCTTTTCTTTTCATGTCTAAAATGAGACACAACCCTCAAATATTTCCCAAAGTTTTTCTGTGTTCCAATTTTATACATTCTCCCACCTTTCTTTTCCCTACTCTACATTTTCCACCTCTTCATTTCCTTTCTCTTCTTATTTCTGATTCATTTCGAGGCTTCCATACCCGATACCTCCACCCCCATTCCCTGAACAAGTTCCACGGGGAGATCAGAATCAGATAGGAGCAAAAGGGGAACAGATGAACGGATGGGTTGTCTAGTAGACGAAGAACGTTAGCCACTCACAGCCCTCAATGTCTACCAGCAAGAAGGAGGAGCCATATTTGGAGCTGTTCTGTGATCCAGTGAGGAAACCCCCGTAAAAAAGCAGGGGGTGAGGGTAACAAGAGAAAGTGAAGGGATAAATCTTGTCTGAGGCTTAATCAGTTCAGTCATGGTCACAGTGTTTCCCTACCCAGCAACAGCTCCTGGTAGGTCCCAACCTTAATTCTCAGTGTCTCTTTTTCACCTGCCACATAATTAATGCAATAATGATGATGGAGCCGTAAGTGTATAAGGGACGCCCAGCATCCCACAGAACAAAGGTGGGGCTCAGCATAATCTAAGCCTCACTAGCCATCCTCTCCCTAGGCTTTCAGGGTCTTGGAACCTAATGCCTCCATATTGTAGACCTTGTCATCCCTGCCTCACAGAGGATGGAACCAGAGTACCAGACTGAACACAAAGCCCTCCTGTTTCCCAGGGCACGCACAGCATCACCGGCCTTTATCTGTCCAGGGAACCTCATGTGACTCGGTGTTAAGATGAGGGTGACTGGTTGTATGAGTTGCAGAGCCTGAGCCTAAAGGTGCCAAGGTCACAGGCAGCATACACTCTTTCATGTCTCTCTAGTCCCTTTACCCTGATGGTTCAGCTGTCTCCTTAAGACCATAGTCTGGCATCTACCCCCAGATAACTGAGTCATTATGAACACTGTATGCCCCATAAGAGAGAGAGTGGCTAGGCCAGAGGAACTCCATGACCTACATCACCTGTGCTGGGAAGGTAACTAAGACACACACAAGAGGATGGGGCACACATTGTCTTGTGAAGTCTTAGGAAGTGGGGGTTCTGATGTCACAGGTAGTAAGGTGGGCAGTATCTAGAGGTTCAGGAAGAGGACCATGTCCAATGTGGGAAGGGACACAGCTGCTGTCCTCTTAAATAGCTTCCTGAGAGTTAAATAAGGACTCCTTTCAGCCTGTGGTCAAGCTCGAGACAGGTGAGAATAAACCGTAAACAGTGCCTTCTATGGAGGCCCATGGTGAGGCTCACTTCTGAAGCTGGATTTTCCAGAACAGCCTCTACAGATCTTAGAGCATCCTGTCCACCCATGGAGATGGGTTATTGGTGAGGCTTTTGAATAAGGACCACAAACTTGTGGCTCTTCAGTTGAATGCACCGTGGTTGCAATGTTTGGCTGAGTGTTTTATGAAAATCTGAATTTGAACACCTTTAGGCAGGGCAAGTTTTCTTCTGTTCAACCTCAGTACCCACCGCTCCTGTGTCCACCGATTCGCATATTAATGTTAACATCATGGCTCTGTCGGCACTGTGATTTGCCTCCAACACTCCAGGACTTTGGGTTTTCCTTAAGAAGTTCTTGCCCTGATCAGAGTGGTCCCACAGCCCCAAAATTCTTAGGCTCAAAATCTGTGAAGAGGCTATTTGGTCCTTCCCCCAGCATCCAGTCCACCACTGAACAGCTGTGGCGAGCACTCAGTCTGTGCTCACCCCTGAGCTGGGCAGGGTCAAAGGTACAAAGACATTTGAGTCGTGTTACCTGCCTGCTCTCAAGACATATAAAAATCCAGTTTCAAAGACAAGACTAACTCACGTGAATCAAGAACAAACCTTCCCAGGGGATGGGGAAAAAGGGGTAGGGAGTTATTACTTAGTGGGTACACAGTTTCTCTTTGGGATGATAAAAATGTTCTGAAAATGGATAGTGGTGATGGTTGCACAACACTGTGAATGTACTTAATGACAATGAAGTGTGCACTTAAAAATGGTCAAAACAGTAAATTCTATGTTAAGTATATTTTACCACAATTTAAAAAACAAAAGGCCCAAAAACCCAGTCATTAGCATGAGGGATTTTTTACTAGCTATAAGGTAGAATATTGTGAAAATGATTTGACAGAGAAACGGATTAGTGAATGTTTTTCTTAGACGTCCTTAAATAGAGAGCTAAATAAAACCAAACAGGTCCTTACACTTAAGATCATTTAAGAAGAGTCTCAGTCTGAAGATGGGATGAATTGGAGCCAGTTCAACATGTTTGCTGAACTTGCAAATTCTGTAATATGGGAAGGGGATGACTCTTTCAGCCAAAGAGCACTGAATGACAGGTTAACAAAAATCAGTTAAAAAGCAGCTCACAGCAGCTTCTTAGAGGCAGGTCGAGATACCCACAGAGCAGCTTGAATCCTTCCTTACTTCTGTTGTTCCTACCCTCCCTGCCCCCGCTTCCTGCAGCCGCTGCTGCAACAGTTCTGGCCCCCGTGAGCCTGACCCAGTGGGCCTGCACGGTGCTTGGTGTCCTCCCCTGGGCTGTGACATCCATGATGTCTTTCTCATAGGTCCAGCGTCAGGCATCGAGCGTTCGGCCATCCCCAGAACCTTAGGGTGGGCCTGTCTCCCTCACCAGTGGGATGAAGAGGAGGTGAGCAGAACATGGCATCTCCTACCCCACCAGCTCCTGCTTCCTGCAGCTGCTGCTGCCCTCTATGCCACTGCCGCAGCTCGCAGTCTCCCATTAGCCGGACCTCCTGCCCAGGCCACGCCATCAAGTTCTACAGACCTCGCGCCTGCTCCAGCCAGTGCACTATTTACCTCACAGGTTACCCACAGTCACCAAGAGGATGACACGAAGCCGTCAGAACCTTCTGCTGCAAACTTCTCTCCAGCCACTCACGGAGCCCTGCCTCAGAGCTGAGGAGTTAGAGCCAAGGACAATCTTACGCCCTCCTGCAAAGCAGGCCTCGAGTACAGGCTTGTTACTGGTTTGGTTCTCACTGATGGAGGGTGCTCGTGTGGATGGGATGGCGGGACCAGTGTCTTCCTAAACAACGGCACATTCACGTCATGAACACACTGTCTGTCACTGTTAACCGCGTGGCCTGGATCCTCCCATTTGCCCTTCCTGATTCATGGTTTACAGCGAACAGCAAACAGGGAAGAGAAGGACCTAGAAAGCCTCCGTGGACTGTGGAGGGCTACACAACTATAAAGGGCTCACATCCATTTATTTCCAGGAAACTCGCTAAAGCCAGACCCTGCTTCCATGACAACGCTACCACGCCACAATTACCATAATGGAGTTTCTTCAGGAAACTGTTCACAGTTGCTGATTCGTGTGTACCGTGGGTCACCTCACACCCCACAAAGGAAAATCCCGACACACATGCCACTGACCTGTTTGTCCCTCTGTACAAGCCTTGCGAAGGAGCTGTGCTGCATCTCATTCACAGAAAGTATTACCGAGCACCTTAAATGTGTCAAGGCACTGGGGACGGAGCAGCATGGTGGCTGTTATTCAGCAGCAGCGCTTTTATATTTGAGCATTTTCATTCATGCCCAGGAACCGAGATCTCCAGGCAGCTGGACAGGAAGCTCCAGAGTCGTGTCAGGGACAAGACCATCAGCGCTCACACAGCCGGTCACTCGCTCACAGCCAAAGGCACTAGAGGGCAGCACTGCCCACCCAGTGCTCCTAGTCCAAGGACTGAGTGACGCGAACTTTCAAAGGCCGTCTGCTCCAGTGGCTCTCAGTCCTGGCCTCACATCAGAATCACTGGGAGACATAAAAATGTGGATTTCCTGGCCTCGTCCCAGACTTAATGAATCATAATCTCTAGGCGCAGGGTCCAGCAGTCTATATATTGAGTATCAAAAATAATCCTCAATCAATAAAGCACTGCACTCTGGGTGTGTATTTGGGGGCAATTGGCCTCCAAAGAGCAACAGTTCTTTCCCCTCTCCAGTTTTGTTGAAATATAATTGACTCATAACACTGTGTTAGTTTAAGGTGTACAACATAAGGATATATGTTTATATTGCAAAATGATTACCGCAGTATGTTTAGTTAACATCCATCACCTCAGTTACAATTCTTTTTCTTGTGATGAGACCTTTTAAGATCTACTGTCTTAGCAACTTTCAAATATACAGTATTGTTAACTACAGTCACCATGATGTACGTTATATCCCGAGAAGTTGTTAATCTTATAATTGGAAGTTTGTACTGTTTGACCAGCTTCACCCATTTCCCTCACTCCCCATCCCCTGCCGCTGGCAGCCACTAATCTCTGTTTCTATGAGTTCAGGTTTTTAGAGTCCATGTATTTGTGAGATCATATAGTATCTGTGTTTCTCTGACTGATTTCACTTAGCATAATTCCCTCAAGCCCCATTCTTATTGTCACAAAAGGCAGGATTTCTTTCTTTTCTATGGCTGAATAATATTCTATTTTATATATACATCAATTCTTTATTCATCCGTCAAGTCTTGGATATTGTGAATAATGCTGCAATGAGCATGGGGGTGCAGATATCTCTTCAAGAGAGTGATTTTGTTTCCTTCAGATATATACCCAGAGTGGGATTGCTGCACCACGTGGAATTTCTATTTTTAGTTTCTTGAGGAACCTCCATACTATTTTCCATAGCAGCTGCACCAATTTACATTCCCAGCAACAGTGCACAAGGGTTCCCTTTTCTCCACATCTTCATCAGCACTTGTTATTTCTTGCATTTTGGATGACAGCCATTCTGACAGGTGTGAGGTGTTTTCCCATTGTGGTTTTGATTTGCATTTCCCTGACGATTAGTGATGAGCACCTTTTCATGTACCTGCTGGCCATTTGTATGTCCTTTTTGGATAAATGTCTCATCAGTTTCTCTGCTCATTTCTTTAATCAGACTGGTTTTTTTGCTATTGAGTTGTATGAGTTCTCTACATATTTTGGATATTAGCCCCTTATCAGATATATGATTTGCAAATATTTTCTCCCATTCCATAGTCTTTTTTTCATTTGTTGATGTTTTCCTTTGCTGTGCAGAACCTTTTTAGTTTGATGTAGTCCTACTTATTTATTTTTGTTTTTGTTGCCTTTGCTGTCAGTGTCTAGTCCAAAAAATCACCACCAAAACTAATGCCAAGAAGCTTACCTCTATGTTTTCTCCTAAGAGTTTTACGGTTTCAATTTTTCATTTAACATTGTTTGAATGTTTAATCCATTTTGAGTCAATTTTTGTGTATGGTGTAAGATAGTGCCTAGTTTTAGTTCTTTTGCATGTGGCTGTCCAGCTTTCCCAACACCATTTATTGAAGGCACTATCCTTACCCTGGTGTATTTTCTTGGCTCCTTTGTCATAAATTAATTGATCCTATATATGTGAGTTTATTTCTGGGCTCTCTATTTTGTTCCATTGATCTATGTGTCTGTTTATGCATGAGGAACAGTTCTTATATTGTTACAGATGTTGGTGAGACACTGATGCTATGTCCCTCTCCTCACAGTCAAAATTTGATTCAAGAGGCTGGCCTAGTGGTGTAGTGGTTAAGGTTGCATGCTATGCTTTGGTGGCCCCAGGGTTCGCAGGTTTGGATCCTGGGTGCAGATCTAGCACTGCTCCTCAAGTCACGCTGTGGTGGCATCCCACATAAAATAGAGGAAGATTGGCAACAGATGTTAGCTCAGGGCCAATCTTCCTCACACACACACACACACAAATTGATTCAATTTCAGAGGGTCACAGACTTCATTTATGGACACCCTAGGGAACCCAAGGAAGCTAGTTTAGAAAGTTGAGTGTGATCCATACCAAGCCAAAGACCACAGCTAAGAGACAGGGGTCCTCAGCTTCATATTCTGAGAAGTTATAAGAAAATAAGGGAAAAACAGAAGACACAAATTACCAATATTAGGAAGGAGAGAAGTGACTCACCACAACTTCTACAGATATTAAAAGGATAATGAATTAGTGTATGGAAGGTTTAAATATAAATTGACAGCTGAGACAAAATGCACAAGTTCTTTGAAAGACACAAGCTATCAAAACCTACTCAAAAAGAAATATATAACCAGAATAGCCATATGTCTATTTAAAGAGAATTTGTAGTTAAAATCTTATCACAAAAAAACTCATCACAAAGAAAACTCCAGGCCCATATTTCTTCACTGGTAAATTGTACCAGACATTTAGGGAAGAAATAGTACCAGTTATACACAAATTCTTCCAAAAGTTTGAAGAGAAAGGAATACTTCTCAATTCATTGTTTGAGGCCAGCATTGCCTTGATACTAAATTCAAAGAAAGACATTATGACAATGGAAAACTACAGACCAATGTTCTTCATGAACACTAATGCAAATATTTTTAACAATATTTTAGCAAATCAAATCCAACAATATATAAAATGTGTAATACATCACGATCAAGATACCTTATCCCAGGAGTGTGGGGTTGGTTTAACACTCAAAAGCTGATCACTGAAATTCGCCATATTAACAAATTAAAAAGGAAAACCATATGATCAGCTCAATAGGTGCAGAAAAAGTATTTGACAAAATCCAACATCCATTCCTCATAAAAACTGTTAGCAAGCTTGAAATAGAAAGGAGCTCCCACAAACTCATAAAGAACATCTAGGAAAAACTTATATACTTACGGTGAAAGACTGAATGCTTTCTGCTTTAAGATCAGGGACAAGCAGGTCTATGCTCAACAATTCTTTTCAACATTGCACTGGAGGTGCTGGCCAGTTCAATCAGGCAAGAAAAGAAATAAAAGGCATCCATATTGAAAAAGAGGAAGTAAAACTACTTTAATGTGTAAATAGCATGATTGTTTATATAGAAAATGTTATGGAATCTATTGAAAAGCTAATGGAACTAATAAATGAGTTAAGCAAAGTTGAAGGATACAAGAGCAATGTACAAAAATCAAGTGGATTTTTATGCACCTACAACAATCAGAAATTGAAATTTTTAAAAATATCATTTACATAGCACCAAAAATATGACAAACTTAGGGGTAAATCTACTAGAAGATGTAAGAGACTTATACATTGAAAAATACAAAATACTTCTGAGGAAATTTAAAGACTCCATAAAAGGAGAGATATACCTTGTTCATGGGTCAGAAGACTTAATATAGTTAAGATGTAATTTCTCCCCAAATTGATCTACATATTCAATGCAATCCTGGCAGTTTCTTTTTGTAGAAATTGACAATCTGATTCTAAAATGTATATGATAGCACAAAGGCCCTTGAAAAGCCAAATCAACTTTGAAAAAGAAGCATAAAGTTAGAGGGTGTGATTGGTAATTTAAATATCAACTTGACTGGAACATGGGGTGCTCAGACATTTGGTTAAACGTTCTTCTGGGTGTGTCTATGATGGTGTTTCTAGATGAGATTAACATATAAATAGGTAAAGCAGATTGCCCTCCACAAAGTGGGTGGGCCTCATCCGAACTGTTGGAGGCCTGAATAGAATACAGGGCCAGTACGGGAGAATTTGCTCTCCACCTGACTGTTTTTGAGCTGGGATATAAGTCTTCTCCTGCACTCAGACTGGAACTACACCACCAGCTCTCCTGGGTCTCCAGCTTGTAGGTGGCAGATTGTGGGACTTCTCAGGCACCATTATTACATAAGTCAATTCCTTATGATAAATCTTTTTTTTAAATTTTTTTTTAATTTTTTTTTCAAGATTGGCACCTGAGCTAACAACCATTGCCAATCTTCCTTTTTTGTTTTTCCTGCTTTTTCTCTCCAAATCCCCCCAATATATAGTTGTATATTTTAGTTGTGGGTCCTTCTAGTTGTGGCATATGGGACACTGCCTCAACATGGCCTGATGAGCAGAGTGCCATGTCCTCGCCCAGGATCCGAACCAGTGAAACCCTGGGCTGCCGCCGTGGAGTGCGCAAACTTAACCACTTGGCCACGGAGCCCGTCTTGATAAATCTCTCATATATATATATGTATATTCTATTGGTTCTTTTTCTCTGGAGAACCTTAATACAGAGGGCTAACACTACCTGATTTGAAGACTTCTCATAAAGCCACAGTAATCAGTACAGTGTGCTATTGGCATAAGGACTGATAAATAGACCAAGGGAACAGAACAGAGACTCCACAGACCTACACATATATGGACAAATGATTTTTGACAATAGAGCAAAAGCAATTCAGTGGGAAAAGAATAGTCTTTTCAACAAGTGGATCTGGAACTATTGATATCAATATGCAAAAGCAATTCATTTCAATCCATTCCTCTCACCACATACAAATATTAATTTAAAATGGATCAGAGACAAAACAATGTGAATGTACTCAATGCCATTGAACTATACACTTAAGAGTGGTTAAAATGGTAAGTTTTATGTTATGTACCTTTTACCAAAGTAAAAAAAAATAACAGATATTTGACTGTGGGGCAAAAGTCTTTACAAACATATATTATTTGTGGCTGCAATCAGCCTCTTGTATTTGTGTATTCTGCATCTGTGGATTCAACCAAGCGGGGATTGAAAAGCCTACAACGGTTGCTTCCATACTGAACACGTACAGACTTTGTTTTCTTGTCATTATTCCCTAAGCAATACAGTATAACAACTACTTACATAGCATTTACATTGTATGAGGTTTTACAAGTAATCTAGAGATGATTTAAAGTACACGGGAGGATGTGAGTAGGTTATATGCAAATACTATGCCATTTTATCCAAGGGACTTGAGCATCCGCAGATTTTGGTACCTGTGGCAGGGGGAGGGGGTCCTGGAACCAATCCCTCAAGGACACCAAGGGACAACTGTATTCTTGTGCTAAGACCCATGCAGTACAGCAGAATAAAAGACAGTATTTACTATTCATTTTTTGATATTATCTTTGTCAGCTTTTTAGTATCTACATAGTTTTTCCTTAGGAAATACAGGATATTTCCTTTTAAAAAAATCAATATTAATATATGAATGGGGAGGTCTCTGCAAATATCATTTAAAATTGAAACGTTTAATTTAGTTTTAACTGTTTATGGAATGGAATGTAATGCTATTTGCATTTGCTGAGATCTTGTGTTATTAATAGAGAAGATAAACTGGCATTTTTTTGGTGTAAAAAATTCTATTGGATGCAGCCCTTCTAATGAACGGTTTCTTCAAAAATACAAAAAATCAAAGAACTAAAATAAAACCTAAAACTATAAAACGTCCAGAAGAAAACATAGGAGAAAATCTTTGTGACCTTGGGTTAGGCAAAGATCTCTCAGATATTACACCGAAATTATGATCCATAAGAGAATAAATTGCTGAATTGGGCTTCATCAAAACTAAAAACTTCAAAACCAACATTTTGAAAACTCTAGTGAATTAATGGATCTAGTCATTAATCATCAAACATCACTGACATCATAAACAGATAACCAGATACTATGTGCTTTCCAAAGGAAGAACACACAACCACCTATGAAGTATTCTTGCCAAAAAGAATTAAATTTAAATCTGATCAAACTTCTGAATCTAACTACCAATTAATAGGAAATACAGAGGACAAAGAAACATCCTAAACCATAGGGATGCAATCACCAGAATCAAGACTATAGATAACTGATCTAGTTTCTTCAACCAAAACATTTTTAAGGAAAAAGAGTAAAAGCAATGGAGCAGAACCTACGGATTAAGAGACTTAAGGGACATTTCAACTAATTGCCATTTATGGACTGTACTTGTAGTCTAATTCCAACAAATAAACTGTAAAAATAAAAATAACACTTATGAGCCAATCAAGGGAATTTAAACACTGATTGGATAATTGATGATATTGAGAAATTACTGTGAACTTTCTAGCTTTGATAATGGTAGTGCAGTCATTTTTTTAAGTTTGAATATTTTTAGATACGTACTGAAATATTTACTGATATAACTGCCTGATGTCTGGGATTTACTTCAAATTAATGGGGTCAGAATAGTGTGGGGGTACAGAAGAAACAATTGTGTACCCGTAAGTGTTAATTGTTGAAGTTGAGTGACAGTTATATATTCTCTTAACAACTGTAATATATTTGAAATTTTCCTTCATAAAAATATAATTAAAAACAGAATCTTCCAAAATAAAATGCTTTAAAATACCTTACTAACAACTAAAAACTGTCACAAGACAGGAGATGTTATGTTAAACATAAACATATGTAAAAATGCTTTTGAATTAATATACATATAAAGCTTTTTATAATCAAAATGATTAAATTTTATTCATGTCTTATAAACAGCACATTACTCTGATTAAAAAATGAATTTTTATTCTTATATAAAATGTGTTATTCTATTGAATATTACTGAAAGTTACCCATTCAATCAAAGAAAATATAATTACCTTCCCATTTGCCTTAAATAATACACCTAAAAGAAACAGCTATAAAAATTAAACTTCAGTCATGATTTCAAAAATGTTTTCAGGAGCTACATCTTTTTTTTCCCACTTAAAGACATACTTCTAAATGTTCTAAAATTTAACTCCTATTTATGATGGTTTTTAGTTAAGAAAAAGAAAAGAACTCCCATAGGGAGGGGTGATAGCAAAAGACCCATAAAATTTAAAGCAACTCTCAGTGGATCATATTGTGAAACATCTTCCTATAGCAGGTGAGTTTCGCCATCTCTGGCAATGATCTAGCCTTGACAGTGAACTATAAATGGAGGTTAAGAATTCAGGAACACAAGGAAGAAAGGGGAATTAACCCTGATGAGCAAAGCTACCATGTGTCAAGCCCTTTACACACATCACCTCAACCAGTCCTTACCACCAACCGGACCCAGGTATTGTTATCACATGTTATATATGAGGAAACTGAATCACTGAGAAGTTAAGTAACTAGGCCAAGGTCACACAGCAACTTAGTGATAGATAAAAAGTTTCTCTCTAAACTCCATCAACCTTGCAACGTCCATTTCAATCAAGTTGAAAGAACATAGACACGCAGTATGATTATAAGAAGATATCTGAAAGTGCAGACTACTCACACGCCCAGTAGTTTCTGAAGAGGAGGGCCACAGTAATAAGTGGAATCTAAGACAGGAGCCAAAGATCAAGGCTGGGTCCAAAGGTCTGCAATGCCATCTTCCCCTCATCAGGTGTGTCCCCTGGTAGCAACAGGTGTCAGGCTGTCACAGCACCTGAGATTGTCCCATTCACACCCCTGGCTTGATTACAGACAGACTCATCATTCTGACTAGAATCTAACTTTCAATTTAATCGACCTATAAGAAGAGAATGCCCTGACCGGCAGGTGGGAGTACACCAGGATCCTTGGAATTATATTCCCAGCGTAAATTAGTATATGAGCATTGCGATTTATGCCTCAGACTCTTTTCAGTTTAAGTACACTTGGCCTATCCTGAAGAAATCAGTTGTCTCCAAGAGCCTTGACAAGATGGAGCCTTTCTACTCGTAAAGGTGAGGAACACTGACTCCTAGCTCTCCCTCCTGTCTGTTCCTCCTAGTTAGTGTCAGCCTCACGACCAGCCACATGGGCAGGGAGTGTAGTCCTAAACCTCCGGCTGCCACAGTGACCACAGTCCCAGCCTCTTCACAGATGAGAGTGAGTGCCACCATTTCTCAGTCTAAGCTGCCTTCCTCTTGGGCTTAAGTTGTCCCCATTAGTGTAAAGTGGTATCTATTAAAGGCTATTTATTGAATAAAGCCTTGGGGGGAATATGAAGGTTATCTAGAAGTGAATCCTGATCACTTAAAAGTTGTATGTTTCCAGCCAGGTAGGAAATAATTGGTAGTTATACAAAAACACTCCAAATATCTCAGAGTGTGCCTGGTACAGATAAACTGTTACATAAATCTCCTGTAAAGATGAGAGAGATTATTTTTGGCTGAAGTGATCTGGGGAAGCTTCTCGTAGAAAATGGTATTTAAGCTGGTGCTTGAAGCAAAGAGAGGCTTTTAATATCTGAAACTGGAAGAGAGTGATCCAAGTGCAGGGATCAGCATGCACGAAGTTTGCCGGTGTGTCTGTCTAACGAGGACAACAGAAGGATTCCTGAAATATTTATTTCACTCTGGGTACATTTTAATTTGCATATAGTCGATCTCAATGAAGTGAGCTTTAGGTTTCGTTTGTCTTTGTGCGGAAACTGACTGTGGACGTCTCCTTGTGGGTGTATTTTTCTGCATCACGTGGATGTGAACTGTGGAGGTGGGTCTCCTGAATCTGACCACATGTGTTTCAAGGTATAAACATCCGTGTGGGCGCACTTCTCTATAGGTTTTGTGGTCTTTGTGGGTGTGTACACATGCAGTCCTGAGGGGATGAGAAGGAAAGACAGAGGAAAGATTAGAGGAGAGGGTGAAGGGAGGGGAGAAAGGGAGTGAGAAGTTGAAGCCCAAATGTGAAACCATGACACAGCGTTAGTATTTGAAGTAATTGATAACTGATTGTCCCATCGACATTGGAAGTTCTTTTTCTAATAATACAACATTTATTGGTAAAAGGCTTGTGTTTCAAAATGCCATCTTTTATCCATCACAATCTATCTCTTTTCTTGTCATTTGATCTCCCTTTCATCCAATTTAATCCTCTTTTTGGATTTTTTTTTCTTTTAGTTTCTTCTTCCTGTCTATTCTTATCCTTCTAGTTCTATTTCTTTCTTCATTGGAGTTTTCTCTTTCTGTAAGTTTCTCCTTTCTCTTCTAACTTATGGAGATAATACCACACCCCACCTATAGCCCAGAAACAAATGTTTTTAAATTGGGAAGAGGGGTACCTCTTGTTGTAAAGATACTTTAGGCTCAGTCTTAGGCTTTTGTATCCATTGCCACTGCCACAGTCAATTCATTCATTGACTCAGCAAATTTTAGGGGCCAGACCTGTGGGCGAGTGGTTGAGTTCATGCACTCCGCTTCAGCAGCCCATCATTTTGCTGGTTTGGACCCTGGGTGTGGACCTAGCACTGCTCATCAAGCCATGCTGAGGTGGAGTTCTACGTAGCAGAGGCAGAAGGACCTACAATTAGAATATACAACTATGTACTAGGGGGCTTTGGGGAGATGACAAAGAAAAAAAAAAAAAAGAAGATTGGCAACAGATATTAGCTCAGGAGCTAATCTGTAAAAACAAAAGAACAAAAAAAACCCCCAAATTTTAATTGGGCACTTTTATGTATGTTAAAGGCATTGCTCTAGTTACTGGAGAAACAGAAAAAATATCTAGCGTAGTCAACCAATTACATTATCATCTTTAACTAAAGTAACCAACTTTTCTTTTCTCCAGACATAAGAGAAAACTAGAAGACAGAAAAGCAACAGTGATTCAGCTAGTTTTTTCATGGGCATCTACTGCATATTAACTTAAGAAAATTGAGGTAGCAAATAATCATCTAGTGCATTTGCATATTTGTTAATACACTGCCATTCTAAGAAATGAGGATAAATCAAAATTATGTTTAGTGAATAGTATTTTTGCATACACTTAGTATAAATAGTTCAGGCATCCAAAGATTGTTTATTAATTAACTTAATCATTTGTTTAATGACTAAGCTCTTAAAGTTAGTTAAGGATACGGAGCTCTAGAATTTTAGGAATTTCATGAAATTAAACTCCTTCAAAAAGATAACCATTATTACCATTTCATTTAGTCTAATACACATATATATACACACACATCTCTATCTATCTATCTCTATATATATCATGGGTACAGGAAATATATGAAGAAATAATGCCTGAAAATTGCCGGAATTTAGTGAAAGTCACAAATTTACAAATTCAAAAATGCTCAATGAACTGCAAACAAGATAAACTAAAAGAAAACCATGCCCAGACACATGATAGTCAAGCTTCTTAAAACCAAGGATAAAGAAATCTTGAAAACAACCAGAGAAAAACAATATGTTATAGTTTGAATGACTGTGGATTTTTCATCAAAAACCATATAGGCCAGAAGACAGTGTAGCAACATCTTTAAAGTGTTAAAAAAAGAAAGACTATCAACCCACAATGTTATATCCAGCTAAAGTGTCCTTCAAACATGAAGATGAACTAGAAACAGTCTCATATGAAAGAAAACTAAGAGAATTTGTCACCAGCAGACCTGCTCTAAAAGAAACACTAAAGAAAGTTCTTCAGACTAAAGGGACATGATCTCAGAAGGAAACTTGGAACTTCAGGAATTAAGAAAGAACAACAGAAAGGGTAAATAGACTATTTCTCTACTCTTAAGTACTTTAAAATATGTATGAATGTTGAAAGCAACAATCACAACATTGTGTTTATAGATGTAATACATAAGACACTGACAAAGGGAGAAGATAAAGGAACTTCTGTGGTTGCAAGGCTTCTGTGTTTAATTTGAAGTGATAAAATATTAAATCTAAGTAGACTGTGAGATCTATGTATGTATATTATAATCACTGAAGAAATCACTAAAAAATAATGCAAAGCTATATATCCAAAAGCCAATAGATAAATTAAAACAGACACTAATAAATAGGTAAAAATTCCAAAAAAGCCAAGCAAGAGGAAAAGAGAAGCAAGAAACAGAGAAGACAAACAGGAAAATAATGTAATAGTACATCTAAATCCAACTATTTCAATTATCACAGTAAATGTAAATGGTTTATACATATCAATTAAAACAGAAATTCTCAGATTCAATTTTAAAAAGACCAATCTATATAACTATATGCTGCTGTCAAGAAACCTACTTTAAACATGATTTTATATATGTATAGATTACACATACATATGTATAGATTTCATACACATATATATAAAGATAGCCCATGCAAACACTAATCGGAAAACAGCTGGACTGACTCTTTCAATATCGGACAAAATCTACTTCAGACAAGGAAAATTACCAGCAGTAAAGAGGAAAATTATATAGTGATTAAAGGGCCAACTACCCATGAAGACATAACAATTTTAAATATGTACGCACCTAAGAACAGAGCTCCAAAATACATGAAGTGAAACTGACATAACTGAAAACAGATGGAGACAAATCCACAAACATACCTGGAGACTTCAACACTCCTCCCTCTGTAATAGGTGGACAGAAAGTTAGCAAGGATATGGAATACCTGAATAATACTATCAACCAACTTGACCATATTGACATTTATAGAGCAATCCATCCAACAAGAGCAGAACACACATTCATTTGTATGATGGAATATTCATCAAGATAGACCATATTCTGGGCCATGAAACAAACCTTAACAAACTTTTAAAAATTGACATCATAGAAAGTATATTGTATGACTATAACAGAATTAAACTAGAAGTCAATAACAGAGAGATATCTGAAAAAAATCCCCAAATATTTGGAAATTATAAAATGTTGATGAATGAAATCAGAGAAGACCTAAACAAAGAGATATATTAAGTTCAAAGATTGTAAAAATTAATATTATTAACATTTCAATTTCCCCAAACTGATCTGTATATTCCCAGCAGGAACTTTTTGTAGATTTCTATGGAAAGGCAAAGAAACTAGAACATCTCAAACAATTGAGGAAGAGAAGAATAAAGTGGAAGACTTACGTTACCTGATTTCAAGACTTACCATAAAGCTATATACACTAACACAGTGTAGTACCAGAGAAAAGAAAGAGAGGAAAAAAATCACTGCAACAGATTAGAGCAGGAGTTGGAAAACTGCAGACTGTGGACCAAATCGTGTCCACTGACTATTTTTGTAAATAAAGTTTTATGGAATATAGTCATGCCCATTTGTTTACATATTGGCTATGACTGCTTTCATGCTACAATAGCCAAGTTGTGTAGTTGCTACAGAGACCATATGGCCTGTAAAGCCTAAAATATTTACTATCTGGCCCTTTAAGAAAAAAAGCAGTCAATTCCTGTAATAGAGTCCAGAAGTAGATTGAACACATAAATGGCCACATGATTTTTGACCAAAGTGAAAAGTCAAGCCAATGGAGAAATGATAATCTTTGCAACAAAATGGTGCCAGAATAATTGGGCATCCATTTGCCCCCCACCAAAAAATCAACTGAATCTTGGCCTATACTTCACACACTCCAAATTAACTTAAAATTGATCATAGACTTAAACACTAAATATAAAACAATCAAACTCTTAGAAGAAAACACGGGAAAACTTTCATGACTTTGAGCTAAGGTCAAAGAGTTTCACCCATAAAAAGAACACACTGAAAAATCAGACTTCATCAAAATTCTAAACTTCTGCTCTTTGAAAGACATTGTTAAGAGAATGAAAAGACAAGCCACAGAGTGGGAGAAAACACTTGCAAATTACCTGTTTGACAAAGGACTTGTATGCAGAATATATAAGAACTCTCAAAACTCAACAACAAAACAAAGAACCCAATGAAGATATGGGCAAAACATCTTAACAGACACCTCACCAAAGAAGATGTACAAATAAGCATATGAAAAGATGCTCCATATCATATGTCATCAGGGAAATGCAAATTAAAACAATGAGATACCACTACACACTTATTAGAATGGCCTGAATCTGGAACACTAACACCACCAAATGCTAGCAAGGATATGAAGCAACAGGAATTCTCATACATTGCTGGCAGGAATCCAAAATGGTACAGCTTCTTTGGAAGGCAGTTGGGCAGTTTCTTACAAACTAAA
This sequence comes from Equus quagga, assembly GCF_021613505.1. Lineage (NCBI taxonomy): Eukaryota > Metazoa > Chordata > Mammalia > Perissodactyla > Equidae > Equus > Equus quagga. Next base: position 61,942,798 of record NC_060267.1, read on the forward strand.
CATACTCTTACCATATGATCTAGCAATTGTGCCCCTTGGTATTTACCCAAAGCAGTTGAAAACTCACTTTAACATAAAAGCCTGCACACAGATGTTTATAGCAGCTTTATTCATAATTGCCAGATCTTGGAAGCAACACAGAACACAGATGTCTTTCAATAGGTGAATGAATAAATAAATTGTGGTAGATCCAGACAATGGAGTATTATTCAGCACTAAGAAGAAATGAGCTATCAAGTCATGAAAAGACATCAAGGAACCTTGAATGTATATTACTAAGTGAAAAAAGTCAATCTGAAAAGGCTACATACTGTATGATTCCAACTATATGACGTTTCAAAAAAGGCAAAACTATGGTGACAGTAAAAAGAATAGTGGTTGCCAGCGGTTAGGAGTCAGGGGAGGAATGAATAGGCAGAGCACAAAGGATTTTTAGGGCAATAAAAATACTCTGTATGATACTATAATGACGGATACATGTCATTGTACATTTATCCAAACCCATAGACTGTGTAACACCAAGAGTGAACCTTAATGTAAACTATGGACTTTGGGTAATTATGATGTGTCAGGATAGGTTCAATAATTAAAACAAATGTACCACTCTGGTGGGAGATGTTGATAATGGGGGAGGCTATGTATGTGTGGGGGCAGGGGATATCTGAGAAATCTTTGTACCTTCCTCTTGATTTTGCTGTGAACTTAAAACTGCTCCAAAAATATAGTCTTTAAATTAAAGAAAAGGTCAGCGGGAACTCTTGACCCCAAATTTAGTACTTTGAAATAAGGAAAGGAAACCATCAACAAAACAAAAAGACAACCTACCAATTGGAGAAAATATTTGCAAGTTATATTTCAGATAAGGGGTTAATATCCAAAATACATAAAAACTTATACAATTCAACAACAAAACAAACAACCCAATTAAAAAATGGGCAGAGGATCTGAAAAGACATATTTCCAAAGAAGATATACAGATGGCCAAAAGGCACATGAAAACATGCTCAGCATCACTAATTATTAGGGAAATGCAAATCAAAATTACAATGAGATATCATCTTACATCTGTTAGAATAGCTATTATTAAAAAGACAAGAGATAACAAGTGTTAGAGAGGATGTGGAGAAAAGGGAACCCTTGGGCAGTACTGGTAGGAATGTAAACTGGAACAGCCACTATGGAAAACAGTATAGAGAGCCCTCAAAAAATTAAAAACAGAACTACCATATGATCTAGCTATTCCACTTCTGACTATTGATCCAAAGAACATGAAAGCACTAATTTGAAAAAGATATATGCACCTGTATATTCACTGCAGCATTATTTGCAACAGCCAAGACTTGGAAACAATCTAAGTGCTCATCAATGGATGAATGGATAAAGAAGATGTGGTGTATATATATATACAACGGAATACTACTAAGCCATAAAAAGGATTAAATCTTGCCATTTGTGACAACATGGGTGGACCTTGAGCATATTATGCTAAGCAAAATAAGTAAGAGGAAGAAAGCCAAATACCATATGATTTCACTGATCTGTGGCAGATAAAAGAACAACAACAAACAAACATGCAGATACCAAAAATAGATTAGTGGTTACCAGAGAGGAAGTGTGTGTGGGGGTAAAAGAACACATTTGTATGGTGACAGATGGCAACTAGACTTTTGGTGGTGAACATGATATAGTCTATACAGAAGTTGAAATATAATGATGCACACCTGAAATTTATATGATGTTATAAACCGATGTTAACTCAATAAAAAAATAAATTAAAAAAAATCAATGGGAACTCCTGACCCCAAATTTAGTATTTTGATATCATCTGTAAATTAAAAATTAAAAAATGGTCAAAAAGACTTGAAAAGACACTTAACCAAAAAAGATATATAGATGACAAATAAGCACATAAAAAGATGCTTGATATCACTAGTCATTAGGAAAATGCAAATTAAAACCACAGTGAGATACTAATTTACACCTAATAGAATGCCTAAATACCAAATCAAAACAACAGCAAAAACCTGACAATAGCAAGTACTGATGAGGCTGTGGAAGAACTGGAACTCTTATATTGCTGACGGACATGCAAAATGGTACAGCCACTTTGGAAAACATGTTAGCAGTTTCTTATAATTTTAAGGAACCTACCACACAACCCAGTAATCCCAGGCCTAGGTATTGACCTAAGTGAAATGAAAGCCTCTGTTTACACAGAAACCTGAAAGTGGACTTTTCTCATTTTTCTCTCATTTTCAGCCTTGAGCCTGCCTCCAGATGTTTCAGTTCCTTTTGGTTTCTCAGCTCGACTCTCAGCTTTGCTCACAAACTTTCTTTATAACTCTCCCTCTAATCATCCTGCACTTGCTGCCTTCAGTAGCTTACACCCTCTTAGCATGAGCCCCTGGAACCCAACCCCTACCAGTGGCAAATGCTCCACCAGGATGACCAGTTTCAATTGTAAGCATGACATCATGCAAGCGCATTGCTCTGTTTCATCCATGGGCATTTTATGAGAGAGCCTAATAGTTTACTAACTCCAGCTTCCCTTATCATCTTCCAGTCTCTTAATATTTATCAGTCCCTTAATGTTATGTAAGATTCCAGAAAATGGAGTCCTGCATGGAACCTTAATGTCTAACTAGGTTCCTTATTAAAAATATCACACACAGGGGCCAGCCCTGTGGCCTAGTGGTTAAGTTGGGCACACTCTGCTTTGGTGGCCTGGGTTCAGTTCCCAGGCATGGACCTACACCACTCATTGGTGGCCATGCTGTGGCAGTGACCCAGATACAAAATAGAGGAAGACAGGCACAGATGTTAGCTCAGGACAACTATTCCTCAGGAAAAAAAACCAAAAACAAAAACAAAAAAAATCCCACAACAAACCCGCAAAAAACAAATACAGTAAATGGTAGTCTGAAACAAAATCTGGACTCCAGTTTAGCTTCTTAATTGTACATTATTGCTGTTCTTGTTCTACTCCGTTTGCCATCCTCAGGCACCATTAAAACTTCTGAGATTAGTCAAACTTCATCCACTCACTGAATTTTTCAGTCTGTACTTTGAGCACACCATACTTTGAGATAGCTTTTGAACACTGCCTCCAAGAAGCCAGCAATTAGTGAATTTGACAACTGTTTATTCTGTGCTTCAGCACCAGAGCAGCCTCAGAGGGTAACCTTCCTGAATGGGTGGCAAAAACCTTTCAACCTAAAATATTTTCTAAGGAAGAGTATCATACATGGACTTGGTTTTGCAGCCACTGGGGGTATCTTGCCTTGTAATTAGGTTTTCTTGGCCAAGTACAATACGTTGTATGATTTTGTACATCCGTGAGTGTAAGCACTTATAACATGGTTGGGTGGGGGGGGGGTGAGAGGCCCAACCTCTCAGTGGCAATCTCAGCTAGGAGTTCATGCTTCAGAGAGAAGAAAATGGTTACTTCCTGCTTGGAACTCACAGAGGACACTGGGAAGAAACATTTTTAAACATACTAGACCTACTTGTTGAAATAATAGATTTTTTTTGTATTTAGGATTTATAGGGATTTGAGAGAATTCCAAAAGGTTACTTAGCCCAAGTCCCTCTTCTGAGCCAGGTTCAGCCTCTGTGAGAACCAGAAGATGGGTAGGAGGTGCAGGGAAATATCTTGGTTCACACAGAGTTCAAGTTCTTATGATCTGAAGGTCTCTGTTTTCTGACCTTTAATCTTCTGTGTCCACCACCGTATCACATAGTGCTGGCCCTTAAAATAAATTTGTTTGATGATGACTTCCACTGTCCTGCACTTGTGTTCTGAAGTTTTAAGTGCTAGCAATGAATACAGGTATGAGACCAAATGAACCCTCACATTTTTCAGTATTCCTTTAAAATGAGTACATATCCTCTAAAAATCATAGTATTCTCATAATAGTTAATCGAATTTTAAGATAGTAAAAGGATTAGGACTAATTTTATAGACATACAGGGTATAGGTAGTCTTCACTTGTCACAGTCACAATATGCACAAATTTCAGGTACCATGGTTTAGTCAAATAACACCAGTTCCCAAACATGATTCAAATCTCAGTCACCACAGTATATTAACCACATAAGTGAATAACCGCATGAAGTACAAACTTCACTGCTAACATTTTAGTCCACAAATCACTACATAAATAACAGATGAGCACCATGGTCAGTGGCCAGTGCATCACTTTTTTCAAAGCCTGTCAGTGATTGTCACTGTGCATCAGTCATTCAGTTCACACAGACAACAAAGAGAGTACAGTTGTGTTGCCTCCTTTTCTCCAGGTGATAAACTACATGGCACTTTACCAAAACAGATATCCAAGAGGGAATTGGGCAACAAAAATGAAAGTACAGTGACTGATGTCGGCATCATGGTGGAGTGAGTTGTTCCCTTTGTCTCTCCCCTCTAAGTTACAACTAAATGGGCGTTTCATTAACCAGCAGAGGAGTCTCGGCACAGGACAACAGGACATCTGAGAGAATCATGCAGCCATGCATCTGAAGGTGGGAGGACTTGATCCCCGGGAGGCAGTGGAATTAGGTGAGCACTCCCCTCCCCATCCCTGGTGGCAGCAAGCCAGGTTGTGGATCCTCACACAGTGTTGGGTGCAAATGTAAGAGGAGGCAGGGGCAGCCTGGCCTGCGCAAACTCTTTCAGAGTGGTAGCCTGGCCTGTGGGAGCAGCCACTGTGCTGTGGCAGCCCTGCCCATGGGAATACTCCCAACTGAGTCATGAAGCTCAGCCCCAGTGTAAGTGAACCTCCCACCTAGTGCAGCAGCTCAGCTGGTCCCCTGCTGAGCACAGTGGCCCTGCTCATGCAAGAGTGACACACCTGCAGAGCACAGAGGCTTTGCCTATGGTGTGCAATCTGCCTGCTCAGCACAGAGGTCCTGCCCACATGAGCGCAATCTACAGAGCAGCTGTGGCCAACCCTCACAAACACAGAGCAGCTCTCCCTGCACAACTTCCAGCAGAGGGGGCAGGATCAGAAAACACAGCTCCTGCTCCCTCCCAGTGGTAGCAGGTGGAATCTGAGACCTGATACTACCACAAATGTACTGGCAAAGGATCAATTCTTCAAACATCATGAAGAACTATAGTAACACTTCAGAGCAGAAGGACAATGACAAGTCTCCAAAAACAATCCTGAAGTCACAGGAGTTTACAAACTAAATGACAGAGAATTCAAAATAGTTTTCATAAGGAAACTCAATGTGTTACAAGAAAACTCAGAAAGACAGTTCAATGAGCTCAGGAATAAAATTAATGAGCAGAAGGAATACTTCACCAAAGAGACTTACACTCTAAAAAACAAAAAACCAAACAGAAATTCAGGATATGAAGAACACAATTAATGAGATAAAAAATACTCTAGAAATCATAAAAAATAGAGCTGATATTATGAAGGACAGAATTAGTGACTTAGAGAACAGAAACATAGACATGCTTCAGGTAGAGGAGGAGAGAGAACTAAGATTTTTTTAAAAAAAATTAAGAAATCCTTTGAGAAATATCCAACTCAATTAGGAAAAGAAATATCAATATTATAGGTATTCCAGAGGGGGAAGAGAGAGAGAAAGGAGCAGAGAGCTTGTTCAAAGAAATAATAGCTAAGAACTTCCCAAACCTGGGGAAAGAATTAGACGTATAAGTACATGAAACCAATAGAACTCCTAATTACATCATTGCAAAAAGACCTTCTCCAAAGTATACACTATTAAAACTGGCAAAAGTCAATTACAAAGAAAAAATATTAAGGGCAGCAAGGTAGAAGAAAATAAGCTACAAAGGAATCCTTATCAGACTTTCAGTGGATTTCTCAGCAGAAACCTTACAGGCTAGGAGAGAATGGAATGATATATTCAAAATATTGAAAGACATACACTTTCAGCCAAGAATACTCTATTCAGCAAAACTATCCTTCAGATATGATAGAGAAATAAAAGCCTTCCTGGATAAACAAAAGCTGAGGGAGTTCATTGCCACTAGACATCCTTTATAAGAAATGATAGCAGAAACCCTCCTACCTGCAACAAAAATGCAAAGGTTTACAAAGCTTTGAGCAGGGAGATAGATAGACAAAATAAAAAAAATGCAGCTATCTATTGGAAGAGGTTAGCAAACAATTATAACAAAAAAGATAAATGGAAGGAAAGGATCAAAAATAATTATAAACACTTAAATTTAGTCACAAACTCACAACACAAAAAAGAATAATTTGTGCCAACAATAACTCAGAAGGGGAAGAGGAAAGAGATGGAATCTACTTAGGCTAATGGAGATAAGAGGCTATCAGAAAATGGACTATCTCATCTATGAGATATTTTGTACAAACCTCATGGTAACCACTAAAAAAGAAAATCAGAGCAGAATTACAAATCATAAATAAAGAGAAAACAGAAAATCATCATTGAAACCCACCAAACTGAAATGGCAGTCAGAAAACAAGGGAAGAGAAACAATGGAAATATAGAACACCCAGAAAACAAGAGATAAAATGGCAGTATTAAGACCTAATATATTGATAATCACTCTAAATGTGAATGGATTGAATTCTCCAATCCAAAGACACAGAGTGGCTGGATGGATTAAAAAACAAGACCCAACAATATGCTGCCTCCAGGAAACACATCTCAGCTCTAAAGACAAACTTAGGCTTAGAGTGAAGGGATGGAAGATGATACCGCAAGCAAATGGCAAGCAGCAGAGCGCAGGTGTTGCCATACTTATATCAGACAAAGTGGACTTCAAGATAAAAAAGACAATGAGAGACAAAGAACGGCACTAGATAATGACAAAAGGGACATTTCACCAAAAGGACATAACAGTTATGAATATATTGCACCTAACACAGGAGCACTAAAGTTTATAAAGCAGCTACTAATAGACTTAAAGGGAGAAATTGACAGCAACAAAATAGTAGAGGAACTCAACAACCCACTTACATCAATGGATAGATCATCCAGACAGGAGGTCAATATGGAAACGGTGGCCTTAAATGAAACACTAGACCAAATGGACTTATTAGGTATAATACATTCCATCCAAAAACAGAAGACACATTCTTCTCAAGTGCACACGAAACAAGGCAAGCCTCAAAAAAGTTAAGAAGATTGAAATCATATCAAGCATCTTTTCTGACCACAATGCTAAGAAACTAGAAATCAATTACAAGAAAAAAGCTGGGAAAGGCACAAATATGTGGAGACTAAACAATATGCTACTGAACAACCATTGGATCAGTGATAAAATCCAAGGAGAAATAAAAAAATACCTGGAGACAAATGAAAATGAAAACACAATATACGAACTCTTATGGGATACAGCAAAAGTGGTCCTAGGAGGGAAATTTATAGCAGTACAGGCTTACCTCAACAGACAAGAAAAATCTCAAATAAGTAATCTTAAACTACACCTAATAGAAATAGAAAAAGAAGAACAAATAAAGCCCAAAGTCAGCAGAAGGAGAGAAATAATAAAAATTAGAGCAGAAATAAATGAAATGGAAACTAAAAAAACAATAGTAGGATTGATGAAACTATAAGCTGGTTATTTGAGAAGATAAACAAAACTGACAAGCCCATGGCCAGACTCACTAAGAAAAAAAAATAGAGAAGACTCAAATATATAAAATTAAAAATGAAAGAGGAGAAATTACAGTGGATCCCACAGAAATACAAAGGATTTAAGATAATACTATGAAAAACTATATGCTGACAAATTGGATAACCTAGAAGAAATGGATAAATTCTTAGACTCATACAACTTTCCAAAACTGAATCAAGAAGAAACAGAGAATTTGAATAGACCAATCACAAGTAAAGACATAGAAACAGCAATCAAAAACCTCCTGAAAAACAAAAGTCCAGGACAAGCTGGCTTCTCTGGAGTATTCTACCAAATATTCAAAGAGTTAATATCTATCCTTCTCAAACTAGTCCAAAAAACTTGAGGAAGACAGAATGCTTCCTAACTCATTCTATGAAGCCAATATTACCCTGATACCAAAACCAGACAAGGACAACACAAAGAAGAAAAATTACAGGCAAATATCACTGATAAACATAGATGCAAAAATCCTCAATAGAATATTGGCAAATTGAATACAGCAATACATTAAAAGAATCATACACCATGACTGAGAAATACATTAAAAGGATCATACACCATGACCAAGTGGGATTTATACCAGGGATGCAGGGATGGTTCAACACCTGCAAATCAATCAATGTGATATACCACATTAACAATATGAGGAAAGAAAATCACACGATCATCTCTATAGATGCAGAGAAACCATATGACAAGATCCAACATGCATTTATGATCAAAACCATCAATAAAATGGGCATAGAAGGAAAGTACCTCAACATAATAAAAGTCATATATGACAAACTCACAGCCAACATCATACTTAATGGTGAAAAACTGAAAGACATCCCTCTGAGAACAGGAACAAGACAAGGGTGCCCACTCTTTCCACTCTTATTCAACATAGTACAGAGGTTTTGGCCAGAGCAATTGGGCAGAAAAAGAAATAAAATGTATCCAAACTGGAAAGGAAGAAGGAAAACTCTCGACGTTTGCACATGACATGATTCTCTATATAGAAAACCCTAAAGAATCCACTAGAAAACTATTAGGAATAATCAAGAACCACAGCAAACTTGCAGGGTACAAAATCAACTTAGAAAAATCAGTTCATTTTTATACACTAGTAATGAACTATCAGAAAGAGAAGTCAATGATATAATCCCTTTTACAGCTGCAACAAAAGGAATAAAATATCTAGGAATAAATTTATCCAAGGAGATGAAAGACTGATACACTGAAAACTATAAGACATTATTGAAAGAAATAGAGGAAGACATAAAGAAATGGAACAATATTCCATGCTCATGGATTGGAATAATAAAAATAGTCAAAATGTCCATATTACCTAAAGCAATCTACAGATTCATGAAATCCCAATCAGAATCCCAAAGACATTCTTCATGGAAATAAAACAAAGAATCCTAGAATTTATATGGAATAACAAAGATCCAAATAGCGAAAGCAATCCTGAGAAAAAAGGACAAAGCTGGAGTTATCACAATTCCTGACTTCAAAATATACTACAAAGCTATAGTAATCAAAACAGCATTGCACTGGTATAAAAACAGACACACAGATCAAGTGAACAAAATTGAAAGCCCAGAAATAAAACCACACATCGATGAACAGCTAATCTTTGACAAAGAAGCCAAGAACAGACAATGGAGAAAGGAAAGTCTCTTCAATAAATGGTGCTGGGAAAACTGGACATCCACATGCAAAAGAATGAAAGTATACCATTATCTTTCACCATACACAAAAATTAATTGAAAATGGATTAAAGACTTGAATGTAAGACCTGAAACTATAAAAATCCTGGAATAAAATATAGGCAGTACACTATTTGACATTGGTCTTAGCAGCATCTTTTTGAACACCTGTCTACTCAGGCAAGGGAAACAAACAAAATGAACAAATGGTACTACATTGGACTAAAAAGCTTTTGCAAGGCAGAGGAAACCAGGAACAAAAGGAAAAGACAACTCACCAACTGGGAGAAAATACTTGCAAATCATATATCTGACAAGGGGTTAATTTCCAAAGTATATAAAGAAATCATACAACTCAACAACAAAAAGTGAACAACCTGATCAAAAAATGGGCAGAGGACCTGAACAGACATTTTTCCAACGATGATATACAGATGGCCAACAGGCACATGAAAAGATGTTCAACATCACTAATCACTAGGGAAATGCAATCAAAACTACTATGAGATATCACCTGTCAGAATGGCTATAATTACCAAGACAAAAAATAACAAACGTTGGAAAGGATGTGGAAAAAAGGGAGCCGTCAGACACTGCTGGTAGGAATGCAAACTTGTGCAGCCACTATGGAAAACGGTATGGAGATTTCTCAAAAAATTAAACATAGAAATACCATACAATTCAGCTACCCTACTACTGGGTATTTATCCAAAGAACTTGAAATCAATGATCCAAAGAGACTTATGCACCCCTATGTTCACTGCAGCATTATTCACAGCCAAGATATGGAAGCAACCCAAGTGCCCATCAACTGATGAATGGATAAAGAAGATGTGGTATATATATCCAATGGAATACTACTCAGCCATAAAAAAGACAAAATCGTCCATTTGAAATCACATGGATAGACCTTGAGGGTATTATGTTAAGTGAAATAAACCAGACAGAGAAAGACAAATATAATATGATTTCACTCATATGTGGAAGCTAAACAAACACATGGATAAAGAGAACAGATTAGTGGTTACCAGAGGGGAAGGGGTAGGGGGTGGGGAAAAGGGGTAAAAGAGCACATATGTACGGTGACAGATAAAAACTAGACTATTGTGCTCGCTTCGGTAGCACATATACTAAAAACTAGAATATTGGTGGTGAGCATGATGTAGCCTATGCAGAAACTGATATATAATAACGTGCACCTGAAATTACATAGTTATAAACCATTATGACTAATAAATTCTTTAAATCAATAAAATAATTTAAAAATCAAAGTACAGCAAAGAATCAGAAAGTGATAATGCTGGAGGTGAAATTTGAATCTATCGTAAATGGAGTTATAGAAGAAACAGCTGACCATGGATGACACTCACTATTCAAGAGACCCTAGATATGCAGTGAGAGGAGTGCAGTGACGATGAATTTATCAACATAAATGAGGAAAGGATGACTATGTCCCAGAGGAAGTGATGCCAGCAAAATACTTCACATTAAAGTGACTCTCAGAGATATGTCATGACATTGAAAGCATAAGGGATAAAATGTTGGAAGCTGATCCAAACTTAGAAAGGAGTATGGTAATTTGTAAAGGGATAGAAAAGATGCTCACTCTGTACCGTTCTAGTTACATTATAAGAAGGCCAGCACTATTCAAATCATTCTAGGGAAGTTTGTGTGTTTTTTTTTGGTAGAAAGTGTTTTATTAAATCTCAGCGAGACAGCTCAAAGGGCGTGTGAGAAGATTATCTTCACTCTTACACTATGGAACCTTCTTAAAAGTTAGTTTTTCAAAGAGAAATACATACTTTCCATGTATGTGGAAAATAATATTGCAGAAAGAAACATCCTTCTTTCTTATATAAATTACTTCATAACTTTGAAAAATTTAAAATATCACTGAATAGTTTGACTTAAAAACTCAGAAGCTTTTGAATACTAGAGTATTCATGAACAAAAATCATGGGGGATTTTTTGTTTAATCAAGTTATTAAAGTACTCACTCCCATAAAATTCCTCAGTGTTAAAAAAAAAGATATAAAATACATCTTCCAAAGTGTCTCCTGTAAGTAGGAAAGACCAATCTGTATGCCTTGAGACATCAGTTAAGAATTTAGAGACAGAGGAAAGGAAAATCCTTAGCAGTGGTGTCTTGGTAAATTTTCTTTAATAATAAAACAAAAAAGCACTTTAAGTCTCAATATTCCCAATTACAGTGTACTAAATATTTGTTTTAATACTTTTTTCATTTCTCTATTCATTATTACTGACAATAAGAGACTTTTTAATGTTTTGACAAAAAAATTTTAAAGGCCACTAAACAGTGGTAATTTTTCCCATTGATTATTAAGGTCACTTTGCACGGATTCAGCTTGCACGGTCCCACTCTATTGTGCAGAGTACACTGAATTACCTCAAGACTCGTTTACATTGATCAGACCAGGAGTTTCATGTGTGCTTTGCCAAACTCTGGGTTCCAGCAAAGTGTTCCAGAGCTTACAAACATTTTTGGATTTAATTTCATTTTTAAAATGCAGGTTAACTTGTTTTTAAATTAATAGACCATTTCTTAGAAGTTTTAGATTTACAGAAAAATTGAGCAGACAGTGCTGAAAGTTCCCATTTACCTCCTTCCCTCTCCTGCCTTCCCGAGCACCGTTTCCCATATTATTAATTATTATTGTGTTAGTATGGCACATTGTTACAATTAATGAACCAATATTAATACATTGTCACCAATAAAGTCCACATTTTACCCAGATTTCCGTAGTCTTCACCTGGCAGCTCCTTTTGTTTCTGGACCCATCAGGACACACACCACGCTCAGCTGTCCTGTCTCCCTGGGCTCCTCTTGGCTGTGACAGTTTCTTGGGCTCTGCTGTTTTGAGGAGCACTGGTCAGGGATATTGGAAGACGCTCCTCCACTGGAATTTGTCTGGTGTTTTTCTCACAATTAGACTGGGGTTATGGGATTTGGGGAGGAAGATGACACAGGTAAAGTGCCATTTTCATTGCATAGTAACTTTTTTTTAAGTGAAGACACAATAGCATACACCTTCTACTAACTTGTAACACACTGGAAATCTACCAATTATGAAGTTTTACAAAAATTGGAACAAAGCATCTCTTCTGATATGTGTTTGAAGAAAACCTTCAGATTGCAAGACAGTAGATAAAAATAAATTGTTACCACTTACAACTACTTGTCTACTTGTATAAGGACTTTCCTAATGCTGTTCAAAACAAAAGTCAGAAATACAAGGGGAGAGAGGCTGGAAAATAAGATCAGATCAGTTAAAAAGAAAAGCTACTTTTTTTTGGTATATGTGTTTGAGTTTTAAAACTCTCATCTGCTCTCATCACCCCTATTCAACATCATCCTGGAAATCCTGGGCAGTGCAAGAAATAAAAACAAAATAAAAAGCATACAGATTGGACATAAATAAATAAAACTGTTTCTAGTCACATATAACATGATTGTCTAATGAAAAATTCCAAGGGATCTAAAAAAAAACCTCCTAGAACTAATATATGAGTTTAGCAAGTTCACAGGATATAAAGGCAATACAAAAACCAATTATATGTCTCTATACTAGTAATAAATAATCAGCAACTGAAATTATGAAAACTGCACAAAAAACATTAAAGACTTACGACTAAATATAACAAAATATGTGCAGGAGCTATATACTGAAAACTACAAAACACCAATAAAAGAAATAAGAGGAATCTAAACAAACGGAGAGATATACCATGTTTATGGATTGTAAAATTCAATGTTGTTAAGATGACAATTTTCCCTCAACTGATCTAAAGATTTAATGCAATTCCAAATAAAATGTCAACAGGATTTTTTGTACAAGTCGACAAGCTGATTCAAAAACTTATATGGAAAGGCAAACGAAGTAGAATATCCAAAAACATTTTGAGAAAGAATAAAACTGGAAAACTCACACTACCTGACTTTAAGACTTACTACAAAGCCACAGTAATGAAAGCGACAATATGGCATGGGTGAGAGGATGGAGACAGAGATCAGTGGAGCAGACACCGATCCACACAAAAATGGCCAATTGATTTTTGACAAAGGTGCAAAGGCAATTCAATGAAGAAAGTCTTTCCAACAAAGAGTGCCCAAACAATTAGACATCCACAGACAAAACAATCTCAATCCATATCTCACACATTATGCAAAAATTAATTTGAAATGGATCATAGACCTAAGTGTAAATAATAAAACTATAAAGCTCATTTTCCTATAAAAACATAGGACAAAACCTTTTGTGATCTTGAGTTAGGCAAAGAGTTCTGAGATATGACACCAAGAGTGTAACCTATAAAAGATAAAATTGATAAACTGGATTTCATAAAATTAAAAACTCTGCTCTGCAAAAGATACTGTGAAGAGAATGAAAGGACAAGCTACCAATTGGGAGAAAATTTTTGTAAATCATGTAACTGAAACGGGAATTATATACAGAATATCTAAAGAACTCTCAAGCCAGTCCCTGTGGCCTAGTCTTTAAGTCTGGCACATTCTGCTTCGCCAGCCTGCGTTCAGTTCCCAGGCACGGACCTACACCACTCATCAGAGGCCAGGCTGTGGCAGTGCCTCACATACAAAAAGAGGAAGATTAGCAACAGATGTTAGCTCAGGGAGAATCTTCCTCAGCAAAAAGGGGAAGACTGGCAACAGATGTTAGCTCAGGGAGACTCTTCCTCAGCAATAAGGGGAAGATTGGCAACAGATGTCAGCTCAGTACCAATCTTCCTCAGCAAAACAAAACAAAACAAAACAATAGGGGCCAGCCCCATGGCTTAATGGTTAAGTTTATGTACTCTGCTTTGGCAGCCCAGGGATCACAGGTTTGGATTCCAGGTGTGGACCTACACAATACTCATCGAGCCATGCTGTGGCAGCATCCCATATACAAAAAATAGAGGAAGACTGGCACAGATGCTAGCCTAGGGACAATCTTCCTCAAGCAAAAAGATAGAGATTGGCAACAGATGCTATCTCAGGGCCAATCTTCCTCACCAAAAACAGAAGAAAGAAAAGAAAAAAATTAAAAATAAAGAACTCCCAATACTTAATAAGAAGACAATCCAATTTTTTAAAACAGTCAAAAGATTTGAACAGACACTTCACCAAAAATGTCGAATGGATGGCAAATAAGTACAGGAAAAGTTCAACATCATTAGTCACTATAAAAATTCAAAGAAAATCAATGATTTACCAATACATACTTATTATAATGGCTAAAAACAGAACAAAAAACTGATAATACTAAGTCCTGGAGAGGATGTGGAGCAACTGGAACACTCATACATTGCTGAGGGGAATGCAAAATGATCCACCTATTTTGGAAAACACTTCATAAGTTCCTTATAAAGTCAAACACACACTTACCCTGCCACCCAGTAATCATACTCCTAGGTATTTACTCAAGTGAAATGAAAACTTATCACACAAAACTTGTACATAAATGCTTCTAGTGACTTTATTCATAATCACTGGAAACAGCCCCAATGCCCCTCAAATGGCTGGCTGAAGCGTAAGGAACAGGGATGGAAGAAAGATAAGAACCACCAAGATGCAGGAAGGGCAGGGATCCACACAGCTCCGGGTGAGAGCAGCAGCAGCGGGTGGATCTTCTCTTCAGGACACTCCCACTAACCCGGGTCCAGCAACTCCCAAGCTCATGCTGCTTGGTTCTGAGTTTCAAATTTCTTGGAAAGACTATGATTGCACCAATTTAAGTTGGATGTCTACTTCTGGATCAACTGGTGGCAGCGAGGGGATGAGTCGCCTACATCTGAGAAGGCCACTGAGACCTTGTCCCTGTGCGCTGGAGCCACTCACAGCAAAGGGGAATTGTGTGCTAGGTAGTTGCCCCGAGGGATGCGCATTGTAAGCAAAAAGGGGGCACTGGTTTTCTTCCACTGGAGGTCGCCACCAGCATATGAAAAGGACAAAACAGGGTTCAGGGGCATTCTGATCCCCCTCCCCCCCCCAGTCTCTTTAATATCCCAACAGGTTTTTGCCTAAGGCCTAAGAGAAATTACCCTCACTCTCATGTTATTTTAAACTTTTGTTTAAACTAGTGATGAAAGATCATATGCACTCTCACTCAGTTTTTTATCTAAAAGATAATGTTTCTAAATGCTTAACGTGGTCTTTTATTTTTGCCCCAAGTAATTTTATTGAGATCATAATGGTTTATAATAGTGCATAATTTCGGGTGTAGATTATTGTTCATCAATTTCTGAATACACTTCATCGTGCTCACCTGCAGTAGTCTAATTTTTATCCATCGCCATTCATATGTGCCCCTTTATCCCTTTCATCCACCCTCCAACCCCCTTCCCCTCTAGTAACTACTAATCTGTTCTCTTTATCCATGTGGTTGTTATCTTCCACATGAGTGAAATCATGTAGCATTTGTCTTTCTCTGTCTGGCTTATTTCATGTAACATCATATCCTCAAGGTCCATCCACATTGTTGCAAATGAGATGATTTTGTCTTTTTTATGGCTGAGTAATATTTCATTGTGTATATATATACATATATATATATATACATCACATCATCTTTATCTATTCACCTGTAGAAGGGCACTTGGGTTGCTTCCACATCTTGGCTGTGAATAATACTACAATGAACATAGGGGTGCACATTCTCTTTGGATCATTGATTTCAAGTTCTTTGAATAAATATCCAGTAGCGGGGTAGCTGGATTGTATGGTATATCTATGTTTAATTTTTTGAGAAATCTCCATACTGTTTTCCATAGTGGCTGCGCAAGTTTGTATTCCCACCAGCAGCGTATGAGGGTACCCTTCTCTCCACATCCTCTCCAAAATTTATTGTTTTTTGTCTTGGTAATTATAACCATAAAAATATGGCTATAATTAACACGTTCTTTAACATGCTACCACCCTGCTCAAAAACTTGTATGGGCTCCCTCTTATGTACCATGTTAACATCTAACTATTTAGAGTTCTTTATCAAATAGCCCCTCTCCGCCTTTCCCAGTTCCCTACTTATTAAGCATTTGTTGAACATACAACGATCTCTGCTTTCTAGACACTAACATGGACATAGCGATCATACTTGTCAATCTTATTGACAAGGACGTATGGGCATAATGGAATTGAATATCTGAACTCAGACCATCCCAGACTATTTGTGGCATATGTTTGCCATAATTAAAGTATATGCCCAAAAAAAAAAAAGTTTAACATACAGTCTGTACTTTGCAAGAGCAGTTCTGTGTGGTACAGGATACTGTCCCGCAACCTTCCACCCTGTCCAGTCAGAGTCCTGGCCACCCCCAGACCTACCTTGTTCACTCCCACCCTGCTTTTGCTTTTGCTCATCCTTTGACCTTGAAAATCTTCCTTTGTGCATCATCGTTCTACTCTGTGCCCACAACTTGAGGAGATAAAGGGAACCGTCTTCAGAAAGTTTGCACTTACTAACTTCTCCACACCCCGAACAATCCTTCTAACACGGTAAAAAGCTGTCTTCTGAACATGAGAAGAACTTCGCAGGTAATTTTAAAAGAATGAAGGAATCTGATAAATTTTTACACTGTTTCTAATTCTTGATCACCAGCAGGAGGTAACGATCATTACGTGGTTTCCTTGACCCCAGCCCCTCCCTGCATGGAGTAACGTCTCCTCCTCGGAGCTCCCCTCGCCCTTCTCTCCCATCTTGAGCGCGACCCGCGTTCCGTCTTTCGCTCAGGTCCCTGTCAGCGCTGCTCCTCCGAGACCGCAGCCCCGTGAGGGACGGCGCCCTTGCTCTTCTTTGCAGCCCTCGAGCGCTCACACGACGCCCGGCGAGCTAAATGTGCACAACACCCGTTTCTGCAGGAAGGACGGAATTAACCAGCAGAGACTTCTGTGGCGCTATTACCGCAGCCGCCCCTTCCTTGTAAACCTGTCGAAAGGCCTAGAAGTAAAACACCGAAAACGTCCCGAGAACGCGATCTGTGAAACACACATGACTCCAAAGGTCAGGGGCCCGGGCCGCACAGAGGGCCGTCCGCTCTTCTGTGCTCCTTCCACAAGACAGAGGACAGCGGTTCCGAGAAATCAGGGCTCACGTCAGGATCCCACACGTGGGGGTTAGCAGCCTCTCCTTCGTCAGCGGCGCTCAGTGAAACGGTTAGGAACTTGGGGTCTGAAGTCAGAAGACATCTTTCGACCTCACCTCCCCAAGGCTAGCTATGTGACCTTGGGCAAGTTGTTGAACCTCTCTGTGCCTCATTTTCCCCATCGGCAAAACAGAGAAACTCACAGATGAGTCCCTCAAAGGGTGGGGTGAAAATTAATGACAACACACTGAGAGCGTTTGGAGGGGCAGCCGGCGCTGCGTTTACAAGGGACGGCAACATGTGGCACTCCTCTTCCCTCATACTCCCCTCTGGCAAGTTCCACGACGTCCAGGTTAAGGAAGGCGTCCTCGCCTCCGTCCTCCACGGCACCTAGCACGGGGCGGACCAAACACGAACGCTCCAACAGCGACGGCGCGGACCGTGTTCGCGGCACGGCGACGGGACGTACCAGCAAACGAAGCCACGCCAAACCGCGAGCGCAATTCCCGCACAGAAAGGGCTCTGGGCGCGTGGCGGCCCCGCAGCGCCTCCCCCGCGCGGATCGCCGGCCGCTCTGCCGCCTCTCCCGTCCCGCCCTCCGCAGAGGCCGCAGCGCGGCGCCCGACCCGGCTGCTCGACGGCCCAGGGCAGCGGCCGAGCACAGGGCTCCCGTCCAGGGCCGCCTCGCCGCGGGAGCCGCGAGGCCACAGCCGCAGGGAGCAGCGCCGGCCGCGCCGGG